>NC_033634.1:9908440-9975940 GCF_001540865.1 Ananas comosus | reverse complement strand
CCAATATTTGCCTATATAATTTATTTATTTTTTTATCGCATTAATGAAAAAGAATAATATGGAGATTATAGGTGGAAAATTATTGTTTATACAAAATTTTGATTTTAGTTATATATGATTGGATAATTTAATCTAATATTTGCCTATATAATTTATTCATTTTTTGATCGCATAAATGAAAAAGAATAATATGGAGATTATAGGTGGAAAAGAAGACATGCGAGGTTGAAAAGATTAGATATTCAACTCATAAGTTATTTTTATTTATATTATTATACCGTATTTCATATAATTATTTTGTATTGAACTATTAGACATATTTTTGTATCAAATTGTAGATAATGTTCTATATAAATTAAAGGGTTATTTGTATACACGTCTCTGCAAACATAGTGAATTGCAGAAATATTCCTGCAAAACGAAAATTTCATAAGTTGTCCCTGCAAAAGTCCTAAGTTATGCAGATATGTCCCTCTGGTTAAAATCCGTTAGTGAACTATTTATTTTTTAACAGTTTTCTTGTGAAATGACTGTTTTGCCCTCACAAATATATCCCTCCAAAAGTATCCTCTTCCCCTTCTCTTTCTCTTCCTCTTTGGGCCATCGGAGCGTACAACGGCGGCGACGCGGGGTCGGGTTTGCCGGCAACGAACAGGAGGGAAGAGAAAGAATGAGAGGAAGAAGAAGTGGGAAGAGGAAGAAAGAGAGGAAGAGGGAGAGGAAAAGGGAAGAGGAAGAGGGAGAGGGTTTGTCGCCGCCGCATCTCCTCCCTCGCCGGCGATGAGGAAGAGGGAAGAGAAAAAAGGGAGAGGAAGAAAAATGGCGAAGAGAAAGAGGAAAAGGAAGAGGGAGAGGGTTCGCCGCCGCCGCTGCATCTTCTCCCTCGTCGGCAACGAAGAAGAGGGAAGAGGAAGAGGGAGAGGAAGAAGAAAGGGGAAAAGGAAGAGGAAAGAGAAAGAGGGAGAGGAAGAAGAAGGGGGAAGAGGAAAAGGGAGAGGGTTCGCCGCCGTCACCGCCGTCGCTGCGGAGATATTGGTGGTTAGACCCTGTTTATTTGAATTATGCCTGTGAGAGCTTGATTGAGCTCGACAGAGATACGCTTGCATACTCGGTTGGTTCGCGCCNCAGACTCTAACAGCAGGGACATATCTGCATAACTTATGACTTTTGCAGGGACAACTTATGGAATTTTCGTTTTGCAGGGATATTTCTGCAATTCATTATGTTTGCAGGGACGTGTATGCAAATAACCCTAAATTAAACTATTGATCATACAATGGACTCAAAACTAGTCTCGCTCGAGCTTGGCTCGAATTAATTTTAAGCCAAGCTTGAGCATAAATTTAGGCTCGAAATTCATTTCAAGCCGAATTTGAGCCGAGATAAGCTCGCTCCAGCTCGGCTCGTTTCCACCCTACACATTTATCAAATATATATACTTTTTGAGCAAATAAAAAATATATGAAATAAGATGTTCATACATTCGACAGGATGTAACAATTAAGTCCTACTTAGAACATAATGCAATATCTAAATTACCTACTAAGGTAAAAATGTATAAAATTCACCTCGACTATCTCTCGGTTTAATCTAATTATGTAACTATTAAAATTTTGATTTTTGTTAACTAATCTTTTAATGTATTTAATTTGAGTTATTTTAAAAAAATTTAACCTCAAATTTTAAATTTGTTGTTTATCTTTACGGTTTAGTTTAATTAGTATATATTATGTAATGCACACAACTATAAATTAACTAAAGTAAATAATTAACTTATATTTTATATTGAATTATTTAAACTAAATAAATTTAAAAGTTAGATACTAATTCTACATAATTTGATGTAGCGAAGAAACGACTTTTTTTTAATTATTATAGCTAGTTAGCTTACAATATATCTAGCTAAATGATAGATAGTAACTTATTTTTTAAAGAAATTAGAAGTTAAAAAGATAATTTTTAAATTTGTATACTTTGTTGTCCAATAAATATATTAAAGAATTGCATGTAATCCAATGACCAGTGCTATTCCTTTTGATATATAAAAATGGGTTATTTGCATACACGTCCCTACAAACATAGTGAATTGCAAAAATATTCCTGCAAAATAGAAATTCCATAAGTTGTCCCTGCAAAAGTCTTAAGTTATGCAGATATGTCCCTACCGTTAAGGTCTGTTAAAAAAATTTCGTTAACCACAGTTAAAAATTTAACCATAGTTAATTAATAACGTAAATTGACGGTTTTACACTTCTTCCTCTTTCTCCTCTTCCTCTTCCATCTTCTTCCTCGCCGGCGGTGGCGGTGACAGCGACGGTGGCAGCGGCGGCGACGGCAACGGCGGCAGCGGCGGCGGCCCTCTCCCTCTTCCTCTCCCTCTTCTCTCTTCCTCTTCCCCCTTCTTCTTCCTCTCCTTCTTCCTCTTCCCTTTTCTTCGTAGCCGGCGAGGGAGAAAATGCGGCGGCGATGGCGGCGACGAACCCTCTTCCTCTTCCCTCTTCCTCTTCGCCTTTCTTCTTCCTCTCCCTCTTCCTCTTCCTCTTCTTCGTCGCCAGCGAGGGAGGAGATGCGGCGGCGGCGGCGGTGAAAGCAAACCCTCTCCCTCTTCCTCTTCCTCTTCCCTCTTCCTCTCCTTCTTCCTCTCCTTCTTTCTCTTCCCTCTTCTTCGTCGCCGGCGAACCCAACCCCGCGCCGCCGCCGCCGCCGCCGTCCACTCCGGTGGCCCAAAGAGGGAGAGAAAGGGAAGGGAAAGAGATTTGGAGGGATATATTTGTGAGGGTAAAAAAGTCATTTCACAAGAAAACTGTTAAAAAATTAACAGTTTCTTAACAGATTTCAACCAGAGGGACATAACTGCATAACTTAGGACTTTTGCAGGGACAACTTATGGAATTTCTGTTTTGCAGGAATATTTCTGCAATTCACTATGTTTGCAGGGACGTGTATGCAAATAATCCTATAAAAATTTATTTTAAAAAATAAAAAAACAAAAAGACCTAAACTTCTTTTAAGTATTTCATAATTTAAATAAGTTTATATATTTTTACTTTCAATTAACTAACGGGTAAATTATTTGATTCTCAAACTGTGAAGCGCATGACAGTTTAGTCCTCAAACTTTAATTCGTTGTTGTTTCTATCTCGAACTATGCGGTGCGAGACACTTTAGTCTTCAAACTTTAAATAGTTATATTTTCTAGCTCATACTGTGAGATATGTGATATTTTAATTCTCAAACTTTCTGAACTGTTGCAGTTAAGTCCCACAATCTATTTTTGTAACGACCCAGCCCACTAGCAATAATAACTCGTTGGGCCTAGCCAACAGCCCAAAATGCTTAAGCCCAATTATTATTACTAGTGTTTAAGTCTCTTATAAACCCAATGACAACCCTTGGGGTGTCACAGACTCCCCTCGTTAAGGCTGCCCAAGATCAACAGGCGATGTGAGACTCGTCTCGCTAACCCGTCATCCAGACCCTGGCTCAGCCGAGACTCACCACACATGTCCAGCTGGTGAACCGGCTCTAATACCAAATGTAACGACCCAGCCCACTAGCAATAATAACTCGTTAGGCCTAGCCAACAGCCCAAAATGCTTAAGCCCAGTTATTATTACTAGTGTTTAAGTCTCTTATAAACCCAATGACAACCCCATTCCCATTCGATGTTGGACTATTGGAGTGTCACAATTTTTTTTTTTGAATAAATATTGATAAACTACTAATCATTGCTATAATTAAAAAAAAAATTCAAAACTTAAAGTATCACATGTCTTGCCGTGCAAGCTAAAAGTTACAACTCATTAAAATTTGAAAACTAAAATACCATGCGTCTTATTATTTGAGGCAAAACTTATAAGGAATTTGAGACAAAAGTTATAAAGAATTAAGATTTGAGGACTGAAATGTGGAATCCAGCTACAATCTTTTTTCAAGGGCAGAGGCCTTCATCCTTCTAACTCGTTTTAGATGATAAAAATTTTGAATCGATGATCGGAATCATTAAAGTTGATCTAGAGTATTTAAAGTATCTAGAAACTAAATTTCGTGAATTTTAAAAATTATTTACGTAGTGATCAAAGGATCACAAAATCGACAGTTTTTTACAACCTATATAAGTCGTTTGCTTGTTTAACAGTATAGAACAATCCAAACAGTTTGATTTTTTTATAGAAAATTTTTTATACTATTTAGATACTGTTTGATAACTCGGATCATGAATTGAAAAAGTCCAGCATCGTAGTTGATGGTTGGTACCTGAGATCCCAAGTTCAAATACTAGTTGATTCACATTTCCAGCTAAGTTTATTTCTAAATGAAATAAACGAAGCGAGTAGCGTGCTACCTATCTCTCGAAAAAAAAAAAAAAAAAAAAAGTCCAGCATCTATTTTCACAAGATTATTCGTTTTTTTACCATTCATTTTTCAACCCTTCAGTAAATGTGATAACGAATTTCAAAATATATAAAATTATATTATAATTTTAAATCAATTTTAACTGTTTCTATCGTTGATTCAAAATTTTTATCATTTAAATGATTTAGAAGGATGAAAGCCTCCGTTGGATAGTGTTTGGTTTGGGGACAAGGGAGAAATAAGCCCTTGTTCCCTTATTTGTGCCCAAACGCCGTATTTGGCGAGAACAGTAGTTCTCGAATTTCTAGAATAAGCTGGTATAACGTTGAAACTGTTGTTCCACCTTTTTTTGGAACGTTCCCAAGTGGAAACAAAATTAATTAAAGTCTAAATTTAATTTTAATCATGGCATTAAATTATTAATTAATCTAATTAATATATTTAAATTATTATTTATTACTTAAATAATAAAATAATTTATTATTTATAATTAATTATTAATAATTTAATATATTTATCCATAAACTAATATTTATATTAATCAACCATTAATATTTTTATTAATCTAATTAATTTTTTTTACTAGTTATCTAGCTAAAATAATTTACTAACTAATTAAAAATTATCTAGCTAAAATAATTTACTAACTAATTAAAAAGTTAAATTATTTTTTATATTTAATTAATTAATTAATATATTTTTATTATGTTATACAATATTCATAACTAATAAGTTTATTAATTTATTAATTATTTTTAAGTAATATTTTGATATTAATTAATTAGATAAAGTAATTTTAATTTAAAATTATAATTCTTATTCCTTTTATTCCAATCTAACTATTCAAATACTATTTACTTTATTTCTAAGAACAACCCAAATTTCATTTAAATGCAAAATTAATTTAGTTTCTGCTTATATCTGAACTTGTATTTATTCTAAAATAAGTAGTTCCTATTTATATCCGAACCAAACGCAGCCTTTAGAGTGCAGTAGCGGGACACCTAAAATGTCACCCTCCCAAGTGATTGAGAACCAAAAATGTAAAAAGGTCAAAATAGAGAAGCGTACAGAATTGATTTAATTTCTGCTTATATCTAAACTTATATTTATTTCTGAAATAAGTAGTTCCTATAAATAAGTACTTTTTATTTACAGCAACAACCCAATTTTCATCCAAACATAAAATT
The DNA here is from genome assembly GCF_001540865.1 of Ananas comosus. Taxonomy (NCBI): domain Eukaryota; kingdom Viridiplantae; phylum Streptophyta; class Magnoliopsida; order Poales; family Bromeliaceae; genus Ananas; species Ananas comosus. The sequence continues at coordinate 9,970,394 of NC_033634.1, read as the reverse complement.
AATTTAATTTCTATTTGTATCTGAACTTATACTCATTTTTAAAATATAAATAATTTTTATTTATATTTGAACCAAATGCAGCTTTTAGAGTGCAGTAGTTGACACCTGAAATGTCACCCTCTGCAGTGATTGAGAACGTCGAGCTTGAGCGAACCGAATATCGAGCCGACCGCGAGCCAGCTCGCTCATTTGCCAGCCCTATAATTGTGGAGAGTGACAAGAAGATAATAATTCAATAAGTTTTAAAAGAAAATTTTGATTGCAGTGTAGAATTCAATGAGAAAGTCATAGTAGACAGTAAAGAGAGTATTAGAGGAGATGCTACCAGCAAACAACTACAACAAATCTTTCAAATAGAGGCAAGCAAGCAAGCAAGCTGCCCCCCCTCTGCATAGTGCCAGGACTATTTATAGTCATTTCCTGAGCAGACTGCGGGTTGAGAGAGGAAGGAGGAGGGAGGACGACGGCAGAGGAAAGAAAGGGGCAGATCCCCCACCCACTTCTGGCGGCGCCGGGGACGGAATCGGGGATTAGAGGAAGGAGTTGCAGAGACAGAAGAATCGGGATGCACATGGGGAGCAGAAAGAAGAGATACCGCGGGCACTCCCGTACTCCGGCCAACCCTGGCGCAGCGATGGAACACACGTACGTCGGGCGCAGGAGGAGGTCAGGGTAGGGCCCGACAAACACCCGACAGGGGGCGTGGGGCCCGGATCGGAGAGATGAGGGATCGGAGAGAGGAGGGCAGCAGATCTGAGCCTACCGAGAGGAGAGAAGCGGGGCGGGAGGCACGTGACCCTGCTCGGTATTTATAGAAACAACTCAATTTTTATCCAAACACAAAATTAATTTATTTTTTATTTATATTTAAACTTATATTTATTTTTAAAATAAATAACTTTTATTTATATTTATACCAAACGTAATTTTTTTTAGAGTGCAGAAGCTGGACACCTGAAATGTCACGGCCTACAGTGATTGAGAACTAAACCCGTAAGAAAAGTGAAAGCACAGAAGCGTACAGAACGGAAGACCGAACGGGTGCGCCTCCGCAGTGCAGCGTTCCCTAACCGGCAGCCACACGTAGTAGCCCCCACAGACTTCCCCTCTCCGTGCCACCCGTCCCCTCTCTCTCCCCCCTTCTCTCTCCTCTCTCTCTCTCTCTCCCTCTCTCTCACTAAAAACCCAAAAACCCAAACCGACTCCATCCCTCTCTCTCTAGAATCTCCATTTTTCGCACTCTGTGATTGCTCCATCACCAACACATATACTTCTCATTTGATACCAAAACCCCATCACACGGAGAATCTATCAAAAAAAAAAGAAAAAAAAAATGAGGTCGATCGCCTCGCGCTTGATCCTCCGCTCTTCTCCCTCCCTCTCCCGATTCCGGTAATCACATTTTTTTCTTTTTTTTTTGCGTTATGATTCTTGTGGTGGATGTTGTGGATGTTGTCATTGTTGGATAATAGTGCTAACAATTCCTGCAAAAAAAAAAAAGAAAAAAAAAGTGAAGTGAGGAATTAGGGTTTTGCAAGTGATTGGATATCTCTAATAGTTGTTGCGATCTTTATTTCTTTTTTTCTTTTTTTTTTTTGAGAAAAAATGTGTGTTGGTTCCTGTAACTGTAGTCCCATTTTGAAATAAACCCCTCAATTTTTTTTTATGGTGGAGTTATTTTAGTCGGTTGAATCAGGAATTTCGTTAATAATGCTGTTAAATTTAGTAAGATCGGCGTTAAAATTCGATGCAATGCCCGATTTATTCGACGGGAATAGCTTAAATCAAAAGAATTAAAAGCTGAAGGAATGCCAAGAAAAAAAAAAAAAAGAGAAGCAAAGATTAATGTGAAAGGGCGTGTTTTGGAATGGTCTGTAGTTGAGGGTGCTCCATACAATTGTTGATTTGTTGATTTTCGGTATCCCAACTTTACCTGTTGCTAACCTGTAATTGTTTTGGGTGTGTTTATATCATTTTTCGTCTTTAATCTTTTTATTTTGGCCATTATGATGTTTTAGAGAATAGAGCACATATTTAAGAATGTTCCTGTGACATTTTTTTACTTGTTTTTGTTACGACTAATGCACAAATGAAAACAAAAATGGCGAACACGAAATAGACAAACCACAAGTAGAAATAAAAGAGAACACACAGATTTACGTAAAAAACCCTTTGCAGGGAAAAACTACGGGCGAGAGAGGAGAGAACTTTACGATTGAAAAGAGAATACAATGCTCGAAGCACAACAAGCATCAATTTGTCGCCTTTAGGGCAAAAACGAAAAAGAAACTCTTAACGGGTTTCGGATCCGCTCCCCACACCCACTTGCAAATGTCAGTGGTGAGCTACAGGTCCTCCGCTACTCACCACAGACATTCATTTTTTTCTCCACAAATTTATTTTCAAATTATCGCACCGCGAAACTATTGGCGAGTCAAAAGTCCCGAACTGAAGTCAATTATCAATTTCGAGTCACATCTAATAGCTTTAAACATTTTTATGTATTTTGCTGTTATAGAGAGTAGCTTGAGACTATCCGGATATGTTTGAGGTTTATACTGATACTAGCTCAATTTGATCAAAACTGATATATTTCCACCGAAACGTTCTGAGACCATGTCCTTTGAAGTTCCAGCCATTTTGTCCTGCGTTGACTAGTTTTGTCTGCCTAATTCTTTCAAGCGACTAACTTTTGAAGTTCCATCAGTTTTGATGCTTTTTGCCAGTTTCGACTCTGTATTGATCTGTATTATTAAATTTTTTTTTGGCCCGTTCACGGAAAAATTGATGTGAACAGAAACAATAGGATGTAGACAATTTTTTTTCCAGCTGTAGATAAGTAGATGTATGTTTGGAAGACGAGGGTTTTGGAGAACTGTCAGAACTTTTCATTTGAAAGATTTTCATGTATCATTTTGTTTGTTCTCAAAATTCCGTTTCATCTGTAGGTATATAGTTTTCTCGGATTTATGTTTGATCCTTTTACCTGTGCTGCTTCCTGCTTTTATTTAAGTTGGAATGTAATTAATTCAAGTTAGATATCCATTATCCGATTATTTTGTTGTTGTCTAAGTAACTATTTTGTTGGAATGTTACACAGTTCATCAGGTCAGTGGAGTAGTGGAAGAGCCTTTTCTACTGATACTTCCAATGACCAGAATCGTGTCGACGAACCCTTCAAAGTAGAGGAAGCTGAGACAGTAAAAGCTCCACCACCACCTTCAGATAAGGTACTGCTTCATTTTGATTTGATGTGGTTGCTTTCTCTGTTTAAATTATGACGCTGTCCAATATTAGATCACTATCAGAAGGCGCGCTTTTCTTGTTTGGGTCACATCGACATGTCAACTTTTGACCCTCTTGCACTGAAGAGCAGCAAAAATTTTGAAATTTTCAGTATCTCCTTAGGATTTGTAGAACTAAGCCAAAAGGAAATTAAAGTTTGCACCACCGTTCAGTTTCCATTGAGCAATTTGCTCTGGTAACTCCTTTTTAATTTCGTTACTGTAGGCTGCATTTCCTGATTTTTCACCTGCATGAATTATTGAGAAAATGAAAAGTTTCTGCTGGCAATGACCGAGGAATAAAGAGAGTTGCGTTGTTGGAATGGTGATGGGGGCTGAATTTTCTTCTCAATCTTTTCTTTTGTTTCTTCTTTGCTTGTTTATCATTCACCTCCAATTGACGCAAGTTGTTTAGTCGGGTGGCAATCCTAGTATGGTGTTGACATGATTATTATGTAGTTGTTGGATTAAACTTGAGAGAGAGCCAAATTAATTCATTATGCATGTGCAGTTGCTTGTGTTGGGCGGGAACGGATTTGTTGGTTCACATGTTTGCAAAGAGGCTTTGGATCGAGGCTTGTCTGTTTCTAGCCTTAGCAGGTATACGCATCTTGAGAACTAAACTATGTCCATTTTATGTTGGGACCTATTTCTTGTTTCTCTGTTTGTAGCCATGTCAATTACGCTCTTCTTTGAGAACTATATGCATTTTATTTTGGGGCATATTGCTGGATGAGATCTTTCAATTGTATGCTGTTGATTAGCATGGAGAAATTTTGCAGTATGTTGTTGGATACACTGATTTAGTCCAGTGCCGCAAATTGGTGTCTGAAGTCTCAGAATACCTCCATTCCCGTTGGTGTGGCAAAAACTCTAGAAACAGATGGAAACAAAGGATAGGGTAAATTCTGCAAATGATGCTTAGGAGTTGAATTTCACAAATAGATTTTGGAGAGACTTACTCCAAATAATGCCCAGTTTATATGGGATAAACTAGCAGCATATATGGTACACATGTCAGTAAGCCAAAATCAAACATGGAGGTCAAGTTACATATGGAAGTTAAATCAGATGTTATGACCTTAAACATTACTCTAATTTGAAGATGCCCTTCCATACAACTATTAATAATAAATTTGAACTCATGTCGAACTTTCAAATGCTGAGATTTGTTTAAAGGAGAAATTTACTCCTTTCTTTTGTCTAGTCCCTAGTAAAAAAGTTCTTACCCTTTCAATTAAAGTGTGCCACTCTTTTGCTCTCCATGTTTGATGGTTTAAGCTTCTACCTAAATTTCTGTTCATTTGTCTCGCTCTAGAATACTTAGATATGATGTGATTTTCAAGTTGTTGTGCAAAAGATTATTTCGGTGGTGAAAATTTAATACCATTTGTATTTTGAAGGCGCATATATGGATTATTTTTTATTCCATCAATGAATGCGACATAATTCTGTTGAAATTTGCTGATTCCTGTCATTGGGTAATATATGTTTCCATACGGTTTGTAGCATTAAATGGTTAAGGCTGTTAAATCAATATATACTTTTTAATGTTCACACTCGAATAGTTTAATGTATTGTGCTTTTCAGTGGCAACTAATATCGTGCCTTTATTTGATTGTCAGATCTGGAAGGTCATCTATACGCGAATCTTGGGCTGATAAAGTTGAGTGGCATCAAGGTTGAATATCAAAGAGGAAGAGCCTCAATCGTTTACCCTTCTTTTTTCCTTTTTCATTTGCTTTTTTTGTTTTTTTAAAATTTGTGTCTTACTATTTCGTATCGTAGGTGACCTTCTTGTACCTGATTCATTGAAGGATGTTATGAATGGCGTTGCTGCTGTGGTATGTGTTTTCTTTGGTTATTAACTTTGTCAAAGGTATTTAGACATACTAAAGAGTTGTTAATAATATGAATTATAAACTAATTGTAGTATTAGTTAATTTTATTTCATTCAGTTCCTTTATTTTAAAACTCCTTTGTCTGCTATTGTAAATTAAGAACATTTGGTTAATATTGAATTATATTGCCTAATTTATAGTTCAATCTGGCGAGTGTGTCCCAGCTTTCAATGATTTTCTTTCAAACTTGTTTACAGTGCTTTAATCTTAACTGCCCCCTTAATCGGAAAAGCTCAACTGTGCCACTGGAATTGTTTGGAATTTCAGTTAAAATGTCTTTATTCTAAATCTATGTAGCCTTGTCTTTGTTTTTATTTGTATGCTTTGTTGCTGGCATTTGTTGACACTTTAACTTATTAGTGGATTGTGAAAACATCTTATACCTGTTAAAAATTTTATCTGGCCTATGATTAACACTTACTGGCGACTCCCCTTATTCTAGAAGATGTCACGTCGTGTTATCCTCAAAGTTTATAAAAGTAGGAGAGGATTTCACCTAAAGTGTTTCGTAAACAAAGACATACCTGCAATGTATTCATGATAATTTGCAGACACTGTGTCATTTATGCTACATTGTAATTCGTCGAACTAATCAGGATGGAAAAATATTCTTACAGATATCATGTGTTGGAGGTTTTGGGTCAAATACTCAAATGTATAAAATCAATGGAACTGCAAACATTAATGCTATCAGAGCTGCAGCAGAGCAAGGTAGGCAAATGTTATTTCCTTATCATTTTCTCCGGTGGCCTCTCCCCAAATCTTGTTCTTATGGTACTGTTAAAGACTTACATGATGTATATACTGGAAACTAAATTCTTGACATTCTTCTATACAAAATTGACCGATTTTTCTCGTTCTTTTTATGCTTTCTTGTCAAAATAATAGATGTCACAACAAAGACAAGGATTTCCTACATTTGACGGAAAATTTTCTATTTACGGATTGATGTTCCAAGATCCATAAACTTTCATACTTTTGCCAATTGTAATAACCCGACCCACTAGCAATAATAACTTGTTGGGCCTAAATTACCAGTAAGCCCATCTATTATTATTACTATGATACAAGATCTCATATATTTTCAATCAGAATCATTTTTCCATCCAATGTGGGACTATTGGAGCGTTGCAAACTCTTACCGACCCTGACGTCCTTGTTAGGTTCAAATCTGATAACAGACATATAGACTAGAACTACCAGGCGATGTGAGATTCGAGAGTTGACTAGATCCTACGGATTCAAGAGGTGGCTCCCACCAAACTTGTGGTATAGCATTTTGTCTCGTTTAGCACTAAGCTCTCGCACTTTCGGCTTGTATTCGTCTCTGATATCAAATATAACGATCTGACCTACTAGCAGTAATAACTCGTTGGATCCAAACCATTAGCCCAAAATGCTTAAATCCAGTTATTAGTAGTAGTGTGCAAGGTTTTATATATTCTCAATAAAAATTCTTTTCCCATCTGATGTGGGACAATTAGGGTGTTACACCAATATACCCTAATAGGCATTATTTGGTTAGGGCATAAATAAGGGAATAAGCCTTTATTCCCCACCTTATACCCAAACACCATTTTGGGCTAGGGGGAATAGTAGTTTCCTTCTTTTATAGCCTTGTATAGCCTTATAAGCAGCCGTTCCACCTTCCCCTCTGGAACAAGCTTAATTAAAGTCGAATCACAGGTTCCACAAACGCAAGGATTATGGTATTAAATCATTAATTAATCTAATTAATGTATTTAAGTCATTATTTATTGTTTAAATAGTAAAGTAATTAATTAATTTATTATTTATAATTAATTAGCTAATTAAAAATTAATAATTTAATGCATTTATCCAATAACTAATATTTATATTGATCAACCATTAATGTTTTGACTAATCTAATTAATTTCTTAACTAATTATCCAACTAAAATAGTTTACTAACTAATTAAAAAGTTTATTTATTTTTATATTTAATTAATTAAGTAATGTATTTCTCTATTATCTTATCCAACATTCATAGCTAAAACATTTATTAATTTATTAATTTATTATTAATTAATATCTTGATATTAATTAATTAGGTAAATATTTTTATTTTAAAATATAATTACTCTTATTCCTGCTATTCCAATCTAATCATCTAAACGCTATTTTCCTTATTCCTGGAAATAACCTAGTTTTTATTCAAAAGCAAAATTGGTTTTGTTCCTGCTTATGCCCGAAGTTGTACCCATCCCAGGAATATGAATGAAGTAGGCAGCTCTCTCTCTCTCTTCTCTCTCCCTCTCTCTGCTCTCTCTTTCTCTCTCTCTCTCTATTGTCGTTATAATATATATATAATCGTCCTCCGAACTCCATGTGATAGTGAAATTTCCAAGGTTAGTTTCTTGACATTTTCTTTCTCATATGTAGTTTACAAAGGAACAGAGAAGTTGAGAGTATGTAATCACAAAAACAGAAAAAAAAAGAAAAGAAAAAGAGCATGTGGATATCCAGGTCTTTGAATCTTGAAATTTTAGTTTGAAGAATGATTTTCTGATGTAATTACAAGGAAAAAGAGACTGAGATTGACATTATTCACTGCTATCTTCTGAACTCTTTGGTTTGAAGCACTCTCTCAGTTAACAGATAAAAATATACTAGTTTCCTGCTATTACAAGTATTTTATTAATTAGGCTACGTAATTTGAAGATTCGAGATCCTTATGTGAGTGATGCAAATTATGATGCAGTTCATTGATAGAACTCCATTAATCAGCCATTAAGAAGATTAGTGCTTATTCAGTTGAAAACGAGCTTTAGTTATTAATGCTATTCTCATCTGCAGGTGTAAAAAGATTTGTGTACATTTCAGCTGCTGATTTTGGTTTGGCAAATTACCTGTTGCAAGGTTATTATGAGGGAAAGGTACACTATCGTATAGCTCTCTTTGTTATTCGCATGTTTAAATTAAGAACCTTTGTAGTTAGCTATCTTTGCAATTATTTTGTGTGCTTTCAGATGTTCGCTTAATTTAAGTAAGAAAACTGATTGCAGATGTGTTATTCAGCCTAAACTGGGCTGTTGACTGCAGGTTATGTGTGCTACTGCTGTTATTACTAAACTCTTTTTTAACAAGTTGATCATTTATTCTTCATCTGAAAAGGATTTATAGTAAATGCTTAATATGCAAGTACTTGACCCTCCTTGTTTGAAGATTTATGTATGAGATGGGTCAATCAGTGGTGCCTTCTAGGAACATAGGCCTACTTGCATAGAGCATGCTTAGCATGTGAGCTACGCAGAGGGACCTATTCATAGCAACCTCAGATATTCATGTCTTTTCATTACTTCAATTTTGAAAATTACCAGCCACAGCTCAAGGTTGATAATTCGAATTAAACATGAAAGAGACCAGATTTCTATTTCAACTAGTAGCTTGCTCAGTATCGCTAGCATTCAATCCAAACACGGCCATCAGTTTCCATGTCTTTCTTATGATCTTCATCCAATAATGGAAAGGATATTGTGAGCAAAAATGCCTAGCAAATTGTAAGGCATTCATGGTTAGTTAATTAATCATTTAGTTCTAGTATGACACACAAAATTATTTAAAGCATACTATACTATGTTAGCATATGCAAAAACAACCATGACTCTGTCACATTTGATCAGCCTGAAACTGACTGAGTGCCACCTTTTGAATTCTTGCGTAAAAGCATTCTGCTATCCACATAGCTTGTTGTCATGAGCCTTTCATGTTTGAGGATACTAGCATTAAAACAGCTTTCTCATTGGGTAATTTTATTGGGGGAATCACTAACTATGTTGTCAGTATCAGTATAATACTGCATAATATCACATATCAACATATTTTTTTATTCCATTTTGAAACATTAAACTCATGGCTTCTGTTCTTAAAAATGATGTATTGCAAATGGTTTTCCTATTGTCAGGGAGCCTTGTTGCTTTTGGGCCAATAAAATTTCGAGAATGTTTTTCTCACTGTGTTCCTTTTCTGACTCTCTGAACCTTAGTATGCCTCATCTGGAGCATGAAGTGCATTTTGAATATTATAGGGAGATTGGGACGTTGAAAGATCTTATGTTTTCCGCTTTCATATTAACACATTATAACGTTTTACAAAGGATAAATGCACACCCAGAGAAAAGAACACGGATGGTATGTAGCCAAAGGAAATTCTTATTTTACATGAAGGCTACTTCCCCGCATGAGAGAAAAGCATTAATACAGTTGATACCAAGAATAGCAGGTCGAATCCATTGACAGATGTTGTTATTTAAATTAAGATACACACATCCTCCTATGTTTGCTTTTATTTTCCGAAAAACAGGATCTATACCATGTGCCCTGCAAAAGCATATTTGGTGGCCCGACTTTATTATGTCCTCAGCTTTTGAATTCCTGTGTTATATTTTTTTTCTTAGTTCTCGTTTTAGCACTGTGTAGACAACCTTACATTAGATGCGCTTTAACAGGATATGGTTGTTTCCTTTTGGTAATTATTCTTCATTTGATTCCACAGAGAGCTGCTGAAGCTGAGTTGTTGGCGAAATTTACTTATGGAGGTGAGCTTAATTAATTCTTGTATTATCGAATAGTTGTTTACTTCATCTTTAGGAGAAAATAATCCTTACGGTTTCTGTATTCTAGTGGCTTTTCGGAATGTTTTACATGCCATATTCGAATGTTACTCCTATATACAAAAAATCGCAGTACATGCTAACAAGTCCTTACGATTTGCTGAGTCGATCTCTTCGCTGCAAACTTTTACAGGCGTAATACTCAGGCCAGGTTTCATTCACGGGACTCGTCAAGTCGGGAGCATGAAGATACCTTTGGGCCTTATCGGATCACCACTCGAGATGGTAACATCTCTCTAAGTTGCTATGTAAATCGGATTTGTTAAGTTTACACCACCCTTTTTCGTTGGACTTCTTCTAAAAGCAGTAAATTGTTGTTTTTGTAGATCTTGCAGCATGCAAAGCCACTCAATCGACTTCCCGGGGTCGGTCCGCTGTTCACGCCGCCCGTGAGCGTCACCGCGGTCGCAAAGGTTGCAGTGAGGGCCGCAACAGATCCTGTGTTCCCTCCGGGTGTGGTCGACGTTTACGGAATCCTCCGGTTTAGCGGGCAAAAGTGACCGCCGTGCCCCTGCTAGGATCAATAAACTACAGGATCAATAAACTACATGACCTTTTAGTTACATTTTGTTTTCTCTTCGGTTCTTTCGATGCGGCAAAAGTAAATAAATAAATAAATAGTTGGGCATGGTATGTTCCCTGATGTATTTTCACATCTAACCTGCAACTCTCATCACAGTGGTGCAAGATTGGTGCCAGTATGTTTCAAAACCTGTTTTTTTTGCGCCTTTTTTTTGTTGTTCCACATATTTGTAATCATATTTCAAGATTAAAATAGGGCGAAGATGAAGTTTTAAAGTTTTTTTAACTTTCATAATTGTGCCACATTTTTGGTTAGTGGGATATTTAGTTTGAACTAATTGCCTGTTTTGTATGCTTTCTTTTTTTCATGTGGTGTTAGAATTTGTAAATCATGTAAGTTAAATTTTCAGTAGAAAATTCAAGTACAAGAAAATACATGTGATGTAAAAAGCAATGATTAGTAAAAACATAATCAATTGCTTAATTTTAATTAATTATAATGGAGAACCAAACTCAATTTCTTTTTTTAATTTTTTACTTATTATTCATTTGTTTTATCTACATTTCTGAGGATTTAAATTTAAGTTTAATAAACATTTCTCAAATTTTTTGGAGAAAATTAGTACAATGAAGATGAGAAAAGCAATGTGGCAACTGGAAAATGCTGTGACATTAGCAAAAGCCTTACAAACTCCGTTATAACCATGATCATGCATGATTAGTACTAGAATTATATTTACATATTCTTCCATTTAGAAGGTGATTAGGAAAACAAGCTTATTTTTTGATTAAACAAACTCCCCTCAACTGCAGCAGTTCGAACTGCAACCTATTTGGATATAATTTTAACTGCTGCAATTAAGCCTCCTGATACAGTTTCAACTGTAGCAATTGAATTCAAATACATCGAGTCAAACACTATTTGGATTTTGCACACAAACACACTACAATGTAGTTACAATTACATGGAACCAAACAGCCCCATTGATTCAAATGATCTTCATTTGGAGTTCCTTTTCAAGGAATGCAACAAATCCATGAAAGAAGAAAAGGAAATAAGATAAAGAAAATTTGCCAAAAGAATCTTTTGTTGCTAACAACTGCAACTAAGAGCCATCACAATTGAGAAGTGTAAAAAACACAATAGTAACTCAAATTTGGGACTAAACACCCTAAACATATATGAATTATGATTGAAAAGAACACCAATGCACCTAACCAACAAGCAATTCTATAAACACAGGGCAGTTTTAACTTTCTCACTATTCCAATCATTTCTTGGAGTATAATTTCATATGGCAAGCCAAATTTACAAAAGAAGAAAAGGTAAAAAAAAAGATAAAGCAAACTTGCAAGAAGAATTGAAGTTGACAACAACTCCAACTTAAGAGTCTTTTCTACTAACAAAAACAACAGATATCGAACACGAACAAATTAAGTTCTACATCCCTAGCATACGTAAACCATGATTAGAGAGAGGAAGCAGCTAAAGAGAGTAACTCTATACACACCAAAAAGGGTAACTAAAACTTATGAGATCGAACACGAACAAATTAAGTTCTACATCCCAAGCATCCGTAAACCATGATTAGAGAGAGGAAGCAGCTAAAGAGAGTAACTCTATACACACCAAAAAGGGTAACTAAAACTTATCCTTGCTCAATTTCTCACTATTCTAACATGCATTTCCTTTTTTGATACAAGTCGAAAGAAGCACTTGTCACCTTCCTTCAAGTTATTTCCCTCGCAGAACTCTTCCCACCCCTTCCTAAGCTGCGCAAATTGAGGATAACGATGAAAGCTCACAGGCCACGATCTGTGCCTCGAATCTCGGAGCTTGATCACGGTCTTATCCTGGAGTCCGCTCAACATACAAAATGTTTCTGGTACATTCTGCAGATCAGCACAATACAATACAGAGCAAGTTGTCTTCATAAGCATAAACCATTCTTGTTTTAAAAGGTTTTTGAGTGAGAATCTGAAACCCTTACCATGCATTTGCGAACAAGATTATACGGTCGCACCGTCTTCTCAAATTGAGGTGATGAATTTGTGAGGTGAGAATGGTTCCTTAGCTTGTTCTTGTAGTGAGGAAATAGTTGGTTTGGAGTCGGTGAAATTGGCTTATAAGATCCTCTTTTTTTGAAGTTGTATCTCCGTGCCCTTTCTGAATGATCTGATATTATTGCATGGCGAGAAGAGATTAACACACGACTTTGTTATTGGCCCGAAATAAGTGTTCGACAGATTAAATAAAAAGGAAAAGACATAGACTTACTATTTGTGGTGACGTTAATGTTGCCATCATCGATATCTGTTAGTACTTGGCCCGCATGATTCAAAGTAGTCTCATCGTACGCTTTGAGGCATCCACTCAAATCAAAAACTTTGGTAGTGAAGATCATGTTTCCTTCGTGGCGAAACACAACCAAGTAGCCCACTCTTATGTCGTGGGCTCTGACAAATTCCCGCCAACCGCCGCCAAAGAAAACATCATTTGATTCGTTGCTGCGCTCGAGGTTGACATGCCAAAACTTGCCAAGAGGGCTATATAATGTGGCCTTCCGACGATCCTCACTTATGTAATGATTCGCGAATGATCGAGGAATCCACTACATGCAAAAGAACATAAGCAACTGTTTACTTATTACTGTCATCTGAGATATAAATTAACAACCAACATGGTAAGAATGTGAGAAAGAACAGAATAAGCAAATTGCGCTACATGAGGTTGTACGCATTTTCCTTCGCAAGAAACCGCAACAAATTTTGCAAGGAGCTCATTATAAAAGATGTCAAAAGGAGGGGTAAACTTCAAAAAGAGTCATGTGTTATCGCATCGGTGGTCTGTAATTTCGTCTGTATCACTTAGGTCTGTAATTTCGTCTGTATCACTTAGGTGCTCTGTGGTTTCGTCTGTACTACTCAGGTGGATTGAGGCCGTTATTCTGATTCGAATTAGACTTTAGATACGAATTTAACTGTACGTGAGTACGGTCTCAATCTACAACATCCTAGAGGATCAACATCCTCTTAACTTTAGATTTCCTAGATTTAAGCGATTTCGATCAATTAAATTAGAAATTTTATCAAATTCATTGACGGTGTCCTTAAATTCGACGGTTTTAATCACTTTGCAACAAATAAGACTCAAACAATTAACAAATAATAGCTAACAAAGCTACTAAATATAAGAAAATATTGTTATCTTAGACACAATAGCTAAAAAAGTTAGAAGTTAAAAGGGATATCAATTCAAACAATAGGTAAGTAAATTGCACTTTTGGTCCTCAAACGCGTATTTGTTACAATTTCTGGTTTAAACTTTGTCGATTATTACAAGTCCAGCAATTCAGAGTCAGAGCAGTGTCATAATAACTAAGATGTCACATCAAACAACACATCAAAAAATTCGAGAAACAAATTACATAAATTAAAATTTGCAGCACAGCGTGTGCCCGGCCACACAGTTCGAGAATCAGAAGTCTAATTCAACCAAACAAATTTAAAAAAAGAAAAAAAAAATTGAGGGACCCATTTCAGAAACGCCTAAACTGGAGGGGCTCTCACTACACTTTTACCTAAAAATATTATTTGCCTAGTAATAAGATAACATGAAAATTGAAACCCCCCACTCACTCTCTCTCACACACATTGAATAAAAAATATACATATACAAAATCGAAAGATCTCTCCCACAGAGTAAAGTCCACAAAATCCAAAGATTAAAACAATTAAAACAAAGAATAATAAATATTATAATAGGAAAAGAGAGAGAGAGGAAACGCACCAACTTGTCGAAAGATCCAGGAAGAAGAACTTTGAAGAACTGCGGCCTCTTCGGATTATTGCTGCTTCTTCCAGAAGCCATTAACCCTAAAATTACGAACCCTAAAATTCACACACGCGCACAAAAAATTTAAAAAAATAAAAGAAAAGAGGAAACCTCTCTTCTTTATCTTTTTCTCCCGTTTCTTTTTTTTTCTTATTGTCGAGGAAAAGGGTGCCCTAGCGAGCGAAATCGTGCGAAAAGATTAATAAATCTAATTATTTTAGTAATTATTATTATTATTATTAGTCGTAATCTAATTCGTATTAGGATTGGATGAAGGGAGGTAAAAGTGCTTGGAGACCCCTCAACTTTAGAATATTGTGAAATACACTCCTCAACTTTTATTTCGCAGGTTCAAAATTTTCAAATTTATCCCTGTATTCCTAAATTACTCGCCCTCCGGATATGAGTATTTTGAAAAAAAAAAATATTAGAATTAACAACAATATTTTGGTCCGGTGGAACCCATTAGCAACAATAACTCATTAGAAAATTATTGGGGCGTTACAAACTCCCCAATGTTTAAACTCTGACATTCTCATTGAGTCCAAACCAAATCATAGATGTAGATCAAAATTATCGGGTTCAAGAGCTGGCCCCCACCAAATCCATCGTGTAGCACTTTGTCCAGTATAGTACTTAGGTCTCACACTTCGTTGCTGATACCAATTATAACGTTCTCATCGGGTCCAAACCAAATCATAGATGCAGATCAAAATTACCGGGCGATATACCAGTTCAAGAGCTGGATCCCACCAAATCCATCGGTGTAGCACTTGTCCAGTATAGCACTTAGCTTTCACACTTCGTTGCTGATACCAATTATAACGACCCGACCCGCTAGCAACAATAACTCGTTGAGTCTAAACCACCGACCTAAAAATATTTAAGTCCAGTTATTATTATTAGCATATAGGCCTCATATATTCTGATCAGATTCATTTTTGCACCCAATATAGGACTATTAGAGCGTTTCCGGTATAAAACACTTTTATAGATTGAAAGTAAGCCCCATTGACTCAATTTAAAGCTTGGACAAGATTTCTAAATTTGAGATAAATTTTAAAACTTGGACAAGATTTCTAGATTTGAGATAAATTTCACCCTTTATTTTTGAAAATTTTAGTAAATTTTGTTAAGAGCTTTTAGATGGCCGCGACGTTTTTTTTCTGAAACAAGCTTATTTCCAGGTGAGAATAAGATTAATTAAAGTCTAAATTTAATTTTAATTATTATAGTATTAAATTATTAATTATTCTAATTAATATATTTAAATCATTATTTATTATTTAAATAATAAAATAATTAATTTACTTATTATTTATAATTATTTATTAATAATGTAATGTATTTATCTATAAACTAATATTTATATTGATTAACCATTAATATTTTTATTAATCTAATTAATTTTTTTACTAGTTATCTAGCTAAAATAAGTTACTGCCTAATTAAAAAATTAAATTATTTTTATATTTAATTAATTAATTAATTTATATATTTTTATTATCTTATACAATATTCATAGGTAATAAATTTATTAATTTATTAAATTATTTTTAAGTAATATTTTGATGTTAATTAATTAGATAAAATAATTTTAATTTAAAATTATAATTTTTATTCCCTTTGTTCCAATCTAACCATCCAAACACTATTTATTTTATTCTCAGAAACAATCCAATTTTTATCCAAATGCAAAATTAGCCTAGTTCCTATTTATATCTGAACTTGTATCTTTTTCTGGAATAAGCAGTTCTTACTTATATCCGAATCAAACACAGCTGCTTAAGAAAATCAAAGGACAATTTTGATTTAAGGAACGATTAAGTTCGGTGACTATTCGATGACTTTTGCCCTCGCCAAAATTGGTGCGCTCACTCTATGTCTTTCACAACTCAAACCTAAATCTTTTCTGCAACTCTCCAAATTTTGAAAGTTCGGCCCCCTCCACCGCCTCGCCCTCCGCAGTAGAGCGATTGAGGCGATGAAGAGGGCAATCGAGACGACGAAGAGGGCAATCAAGGCGGCCAAAAGGAAGGTTCGAGACGGCGGCAAAGAGAGCGATTAAAGTAGCGGCGGGGTTCGAGATGGCTACTTTATAGTTCTTTTTCCTTTATTTTGTATTCCTCTGGCTACAATTTTTTTAATTCAAATTTGTTTAATAATTATATGTCATAGTTGGATGCAATTTATATCTATACATATACATGATTTTTCATAACTAAATCTAATATGGATATATCATCTTCATTTCAGGATGGTGAAGTCCACTGTTTGTTGTAAATTTTTTTATATATTTTTTTATCTTAGAAAAACTCTTTCTCTTTCTCACAGCCACATCCTTCAACTCTTTCCGTCTCTCTTTTCTTTTTCCTCCTATCTCTTTTTTTTTTTTTATCTCCCAAACCAATAGCGGCATTTCTTCTTCTCCGCTCACCTCACCTATGTTGCGATTTTGGATCTCTCTACCTATAAATTTAGGGTTTTTTTTTTTCTCTGCCCATTTTTCTCTTGCTCGTCTCTCGGAGCCCTTCGGTCCCCATCCGCTACTCCTTATGTGTCCTCGACAAAACGGCTTACAATGCCATCGCCAGCTATCCCATTCTCAATAATTATGGAATATATATTCTCATGTTTTCATTTCTCCTATAAATTTTTATTTTTTTTTCTATTATCTATCTATCGCATCGTGCAGGTTACTTCACTAGTAATATATGCCTTATTCAAAGCGCGAGCCCTACAATTTGTATATATAGACTTAGTATTTATGTTACGTATATATTAGGCCAAATTGCACATTTGGCCCTCAAACAATAAGGTGCGTGAAACTTTGTTCTTCAAGCTTTAATTCTTTATAATTTTTGCTTCGAGCTTCCTGGTTGTGGTAAAATATAGCTGACTTAATATTGATATACTGGTAGTGTGAAAATGATATAGCAATATTATAACTATTATATGATAATAAGTAAATTATCACATCACTTTCGCATCAGAGATTTATCAATATTCAGTCAACTAAGTTTACAGGACTTTATTGCAATAATTTACAATGTTCAAGTTAGAAATTAGGAAAAACTTCAAATACCAACCCTGTGATTTCGCACTTTCTCACTTTAATGCCTTGTGGTTTAAAGTGTATTACTTTCGTATCCTATGATTTTATTTTTCTTTTTTTATTCCCTCCACTAATTTTTTCGTTAATATTAGTGATAAAGTTAAAATTAAAGGGTACTAATATGAATATTCCATAAACTATAGATGGAGTATCTAAAGTTTTTCATATATGATTTAACAAAAAATTAACAAAAGAGCTGACGAAAAGAGAAAAATAAAATCACAGGATATTAAATTGATACACTTTAAACCACATGATACTAAAGTGAGAAAGTGCAAAACCACTGGGGTGGCATTTGAAGTTTACCCTAGAAATTATAATAAATTAAAATCTAAGGATTCCAGTGTCCAATAGATCATAGTTTGAGGACTAACATGCAATTTAGCCTATGAGAATGAGACTTATTTATACTATATATATAAAAGGTAGAAAGAAAATTTTTTATTGACAAACGGAATCTTAGATGAAATAAAGTAATATTTTATATACATTATAAAAAAAAAATTATATAATTAACTAACTAAAAATAAGTCATGTTTAAAAAAATGAACGGTTCAAAATACCTACCAAATCAGCAATAATTTAAATTTAAATAATGAATTCAAAATTAACTTTAGATTTGAGTTTGATTCAAATATGTAAATCTAGAATTTATTTTAATTTAATATTTATATTTACAATTAATTTAATATATTAAATGTGGCATGTGCATTATAACTAGTATTCTATGTTCTATTATATATTAGGGAAAACTTCAAATACCACCTCCCTAGTTCGCACTTTTTCACTTTAGAACCCTCTGGTTTAAAGTGTATTAATTTAGTACCCTGTGGTTCCGTACTTTCTCATTTTCGTACCTTGTAATTTAAAGTGCATCAATTTAGTACCCTGTAGTTTTATTTTTCTCTTTTCGTCAGCTCCTCTGTTAATATTTCATTAAATTATATACAAAAAAACTTCAAATACACTACCTAGGTTTACCGAATATTTACTTTAGTACCCTTTAGTTTTAACTTTGTCACTATTTTTCTTTTCCCCATTAATATTTCGTTAAATTGTATACAAAAAAACTTCAAATACACTACCTAGGTTTACCGAATATTTACTTTAGTACCCTTTAGTTTTAACTTTGTCACTATTTTTCTTTTCCCCATTAATATTTCGTTAAATTGTATATAAAAAAAACTTCAGATACTCTACCTAGGTTTATCGAATATTCACTTTAGTACCCTTCAATTTTAACTTTGTCACTAGTTTAACGAAAAAAATTAGTGAAATGGATAATAAAAAGATAAAAATGAAACCTCAGGGTACTAACTTGATACACTTTAAACCACATGGTATTAAAGTGAGAAAGTGCGAAACTACAGGAGATAACTTGATATACTTTAAACTGCATGGTATTAAAGTGAGAAACTGTGAAACCGCGAGGGGGTATTTGAAGAGTACCTTATATATTAATAGCAAGCATCTGGTAAAGCAAGTGTCACACAGTTTCCTGCAGCAGCAAAAGGACAATAATTAGATAAAAACAAGATTTCACATGTGAAACAAGCCTTTTACTGCACCCATATTCCAACTCTTTTGTTTTCACACACACACCCAAAAAAAAAAAAAAAAAAAAAAAACACTTCTTTGTGATGTGCAAAATATATATATCCCCAGTGCCCACACACAATTAACAAGTGGAGTTCAGTATCATGGGGTCCCATGATAAGCCACAGTTTGTGAAAGTGCTTCTACCAGAGTTCTTGGAAAAGCTGGTACTGTAATTAATACATATTTCTTTTTTCTTCTTATTTTTTCTCTTACTAGTTAGTGATTACTCTTTAATATGTATACCTCATTCATCATGTATCACTGATACTCTGAAATTATCACCATAATTGTGATTATTTTTTTTTCTTAGCTTAAAGTAGTGCTCCTCCTTTTATAGTAATTTTCCAGCTTCTGGAAATTGCTTTTGGCTTAAAATGGCTTAGGAAATTGAGAAGGGGAAGTGAGGTGGGTTTTTGTACAATGTGTTCTATAAACTATTAACCTCTGAATAGTTTATTTATGAAACCATGTATGTGTAAATCTGGTTTGGATGTATGAATTTTTTTTTTTTGGAGAGAGAGAAATGTAGTAGGCTTCCGTTTCATTCATTTTTTTAGAAATAAATTTAGCTGGAAATGTGAAGCAACTATATTTCGAACTTGGTACCTCGGGTACCAACCATCAAGTTCTTTGCCGCTTGCGCTAGGGACGGTCGGTGATGCATGAATATTTTGTTCAGAAAATTTCTTGGTTTACTTAAGAAGTTTCCAGTATTTTGTAGTTAGGAGTGTGATTAAATGTCTAGAATAAAATAGTATATCCAATCTTCAAGTCATTTTTCGAGAATAAAATAAATCACTTTTGAAATATTATATTCTGTTAAATTATGGAAACCAAGACTTTTTAAGGAGCAGTCGACCGTATCTAACGCAGTTGACTAAGGGTTGCTGGTTGATACCTGAGGTCTCAAATTCGAATTCTAGTTGCTTTACATTCCTAACTGAGTTCATTTAAAAAAAAAAAAAAAACAAATCGACTAAACATCAAACTCCTTGTTTCTAATCACATAAGAAATTTTCACAAAGGATTTCAAGGGACAGTTATTTCATATCTGATCAATGTATTGGTAGCTTCAGAATATGATTTTAACATAAAATTATTCGCAGTCTGTACATCAGATCTGAAAATTTCATGCTCAGAATTTCAGGCCTTTAATCTCGAACTTTTACAGACTTCGATCTGTGATCATCTGCATGCAGATTTTCATGCAAATGAAAGCAGCAGAAGTATATGAATGATCAATTCAAATCAGAGAGTTAATTTTCGCGTAAAACCAGTATTCGAATTATGTGTCGAAAAGTTAGTAAACTGAATCACCCTATTCATCTTACTGCAGCCGATTCCTGATGCAATTGCGCAGCTCCTCATGCATCAGCACAATGGAACTGCAACTCTGTTCAGCCCTCTCGGCAAATTTTGGCACATTGCCCTAGAGAAAGATGCAGATGACAATACGCACTTCAGCAACGGTTGGCGAGAGTTCTCGCGAGCCCACGATTTTACCGCGGGCGACTTCCTCTTGTTTCGCTACGAGGGAAACATGGTCTTCAAGGTCAAGGTGTTCGACGTAACTGGATGTCGCAAACAGTATGATAGAGCAATCTCAGAAAAAAGATCATTCGGCGCAAAAGATGAGATCCTCGAAGATGTTTGCGACGGTGAGGACTAATTGCTGGTTTCATTTTGTTCTGAGCAGTTACTTAATCTTCTCATATCAGCAGGTATGTGTAACTCAGATGATTGGCAGAATCTCTCGACAGGTCGCAGAAAGAGAGGGAAACCGACAGCACCAAAAGAACAGCTGCAGACTCCGCCAGGTTTTCTGGCGACGGATAAATCAGCGACGAAGAACAACCGTGCGAAAACCGTACCTCATTTTGAGAAGATCATTAGACCTTACAACTTCTCCTGCGGTCACATGGTCAGTTCGTAAAGTCGAGCTAGTTTAATTTCGATTCATCGAGTGTTTATGCTTAAATGGTGCAGAACTACTTGATGTAGAGCGTGCCGAGGAAGTTTTGCGCGTCGAACGGACTCACGAGGAAGGAGGAGATGGTGCTCGAAGATCCGAAGAGGAGATCATGGCATGTGAAGTTGTGGCACGGCGTAAGCGACAGCCGATTGCTGTCCGGGTGGAAGGAGTTTTCTGCAGTGAATAAGTTAGAAGAGGGAGATAAGTGCACCTTTCAGCTCGTCTCTGACGGAATACTGCGAGTTCTGATACAAAAACGCCGTGCGTAACTGCAGCTTATCTTCGAGTTCTGTGTTCGATCCTTCGTTACATGTTTTCGCTTCATGTATGTTCTGGTCATAGTTTCTCTCTAGTATTTCACTTGGATTCAAAGTAGGATTCTGAATTATGTTCCATTCCAATCATAGTAGTACTTCGAGCTTTGAAAAATAGGAGCCTTATATTCTTTTCAATTAAAAGTTAACGAAATTAAAAACAAAGCTTAACTTTAATCCCTCCTCTAGTATTCGACAACTAAGCATCTTCTAAATTTGCCACATGTCAACATCTTTTTTATTGTAAAGAGTGTGGACTTTATTCCGAACCAGTTCAAATCTCTTTGTTTTTTTTTTTTTTTTTTTGCTTGAACCGAGCCGATCATTGGTAAGTGTGAGCTCCTCCGAACCAGCTCAAGTCTTTCACGTGTTTCTCTTTTTCTTTACTTGAGCCGAACATAGTTTCTCTCTTTTTTTTGCTTGAACCGAACCGGGTCAACTTAATTGCATTGGATCGAACAGACCTAACTGCTCCACATGTTTTCATTTTTGAACCGAATTTTTCTTCTTTTTTTACTTGAACCGAACCGATCACTATCGAGTGTGGGTTTCACACTGAATCGGCTTAACTTTTCCTCTTTCTTTACTTGAACCAAACAGGGTGTTTTTTTTTTTTTTTTCCTTTTTTTTTATGTGTGTTTGAACCAAACTGAATCACCTATATTAAGCCGAACTGTTCCTCTTCCTTTTCCTTGGACCGTTATCTTTGTTTATCGGCAAAATAAATCCCGCCCCTCATCACTGCTTCTTTCATCGCCATTTCCTTTTTTTGTCGACATTTTTTATTTTTTTCTTCAATTATCTATCCGTTGTATTACACGAATTACTATACTAATTAGTACATAAAATTAGAAGCTATTGAAACAGAAAAACTGATACTTGCCGACAAAATTTAAAATTTTTAAAAAGATATTTGATATCAATGTTTATAGCACTAAATTAGTAATTTTGAAATTTTTGTAGGAATACATATGAAGCTCTCCTCTCTATTTTGGCTACTTAGCATTTTCATCTTTGATTCATATAAATTTACCTTCAATCGAAACTGAAATATTTCAAAATAGTATAATTAACTTCTTTCCATCCTAGGCCGAAGTCAATTACGAAAAAAATATAAAAAATATATATATATTAGTCATTTCTCGCATCTCTAATTTTTATATTATTCATTTTTTTCCTAAATAAACAGCAAAATTGAAAAGCTTTAATTCCACAACTATTCAAACAAACCAAAAAAAAAAAGAAAAACATTATTTGAACTCTAGTTTTTCCAAATGTCTAATCTGAACTCCACCTTCTCTGACAAATAGATCTGATTCAATTCCCATTTATTTCCAAAGTGGAATTTTTTTAATTAAGAAATTATAATTATAAAAAATATTTTTAAAATATTTTATTTATAAATTAGGCTTAACGGCGAATGAATTACTGCTTTCTAAATATGGTAAATTATTCATTGAGTTCTTTAAAATATTTAAATTATTTTTAGGATCTAATACTATACACATCTTTTGTAGTTCAGAGTTAAAAATATATATAAGTTTAGTAGAAATGATAAACAATTAATCACTTTTAGAAAATCGTATGTTCAAATCTTGTTTCATAAATAAAAATAAAAAAAACTTTGAATACCACCATGTGGCTTCGCCTTTTTCACTTTAGTATGTGTGGGTTCATTTTTCTCTTTCTTTTATTGTCTACATTAATTTTTTTCGTTAAATCAATGACAATTAAAACTACAGAGTACTAAAGTAAAAATTTGATAAACCACAAGATATTGAAGTGAATATTCGATAAATTATAGGTAGGGTATAAATCTGAAGCTTGTTGTGCATGATTTAACGAAAAGTTAACGGAGGTAATGACGGAAAGAAAAAAAATGATACCAAGGATACTAAAATGATATATTTTAAATCACAGGATATTAAAGTGAGAATGCATGAAACTATAAGGATGATATTGAAGTTTACCCATTCTATGCCTATTCTTAGAAAAAAAAAAATAAGGGCTTTCTTTGCTGATAGCCCTCTCAAAAAAAATTATAAATAGTCCCACAAAATTTATATTTACAAAATTGACCCTATCACCACCACGCAAGCGTCATGTTAAGTTGAACATAGTAAAACATTCAGGGTATATTTGGTTCGCTTCTTTTTCAACTTGGAATCGAAATCGGAATGGATGAATCCGTTTGTGGGTGTTTGATATGTGGAAGTCGCATTCCGATTCCGATTCCCGAGTGGAATGGGAATCTCCCAATCACCTCTTTTTCCAATCCGGGAATTTGAATCCGAACGAAATGGATATTTATTCGGATTAAATTTATTTTTCAACTTTTTTGATTAAAATATGAGTTTAAATTTAGAAATTAAATTTATAATTTTAAATTTTAATTTGAACTTGAATTAAAAATTAAAACTTA
The DNA here is from genome assembly GCF_001540865.1 of Ananas comosus. NCBI lineage: Eukaryota > Viridiplantae > Streptophyta > Magnoliopsida > Poales > Bromeliaceae > Ananas > Ananas comosus. The sequence continues at coordinate 9,946,798 of NC_033634.1, read as the reverse complement.
ATCAAGTATTTCTAATCTAACTTATGAATTTGAATTTAAATTAAATTTTAATTTATATAAAATTTTATTCAAATTTATTTGAAATTTAAATTAAAATTATGGATAAAAATTAAAATTTAAATTGTAATTTTAAGTTTGAATTTGAATAAATCAAAATTTAGTTTTATATTTTAAATTATCCACTCAATCTTCAAGTTTATTTTTTTTTAAAAAAATGATTTAAAATTTAATGTATTTTAATATTAATTTTTAATTTGAATATTAAATAATATATTATAAAGATAATTTAGATATATTAATTTGATTACGTTTTAATATTTACCTGAACAAACACACGATAATTGGAATGATTTATTCCGATTCAGTGACGATCAAAACAAATTAAGTAATGGAGTCATTTCGATTCCGATTCCAGCTTATTCGATTCTTCTGATTCCGATTCCGACTTCGAGCCGAACACTCCCTCATTGTATCAAACACGATGAATAATTACCGTGACTTAACTTATAACAACGTTTAATATAATAAATACGGTGAATATAGAAAAGATACGATTTAATTTAAGTATAAAACATGAAAAGGAGACGTAAATTACTCACCATGTTAACTAACGAACGGGACATTTGTGTGACGGAATAGATTCATCGTACAAATATAAATTTTGTAGAGTAATTTATAAAAATAAAAATTCTGAGAAGCTAAAAATAAAAAAAAAAAAAAAAAATTCTAACCTCCAGAACACCTTTGAGGAGTACATGAACCGGACTCCAAAAGCACCCCCTACCTCCTCTCTCTTCTCTCTCTCTCTCTCAGTTGAAGAAAGCACTTCCCTCAAAAGCCAAAGACCCATTCAGGGTGAAGCTTCATGCAGTCGTGCGAGAAATGGTTCTCAGAATCATAGGCCCGTTTGTCCTGCTGCTCCCACCTGAGTTTCTCCAAAAGCTGGTTATATATCTATTTATATCTTCTTCTTCTTCTTCTTCTCTTCACTACTACTACTACTACTACTCCTACTACTACTACTATCATCCATATAAACCTAATGTTCTCAATGAATGGGGCTTGTTATCTTAGTTGTCACTGAATTTTCGTTTCATTACTTTTCTTTTCAAGTTCTGGAAGTGTGGATGCTTATATATGAAAGAAATTGTAAAAATAGGTTCAACCCTGTTAATCAAAGAAAAAAAAAAAAGACAGAAAAGAAAAAAGAAAAGTATGAATCATTTGGGAGCTAGAAGAGATGTGTCTTGAAATTCCTAACTCTTTTGAAGGGAAAAAGTAGGTGTTTTGGACCCTGGAAAAAGAGAGAGAAAATACAGAAAATAGTTTTCTGACTGGAAAAGTATTTTTCCGTCCGTTTACGGAAAAGTATGAAAAAAAAAAATATGAGAAAAAAGTCTTTTCCAATATTTCCGCTCCTTTGAATCCAAGAGAAAAACTAGCTTTTTTAAAAAAATATTCATATTTATTGGAAACCACTGTTTTATTTCTCACACTAATTTTTTATGAAATTTGGAAAAAAAAAATCCAGAAAAGCTAGTTTTTTGTCAACCAAAGGACAGAAAACTCTGAAAAAGTGTTTCTCTGTGAAGAACTCTTTTCTTGGAATTTTTTTCCGTACTTTTTCGAGAAACCAAACAGTCCTTAACTTTAAAATGTTTCCTGTACTTTTTTTTTTTTCGGAATTCATGGAAATGTTTTTGTCGCGAAAAATGGAATTTTGGAATGTGTGTTTTCCATGGAAATTTATTCCCTAGAACAGATTTTCACATTTTTAGGGTTAAACAATAGAAAGTAAATTACTAAAAACCACGTCCTGATTCACTTTATCTTCTGTCTCAATTACCCTGACATAAAAGATCGCATCAATTTCAACACTGCACTTTACTGAAACTTGAGTATGTTCGAGAATTTGAAATGATTGCTGAATTTAGATGCAGATATTTTGATAAATAGGTTGGTGGATAAAGTTGGTAAAAATTGTTGGTAAAATCGTGTGGAATTGAGCGACTTTAGCCAAATAAATGGGGAATTTTACCAAATTGATTGATAATAAGTTCATCACATTTTATAGTTCAAGTTACTTTGCAGCGAATAAAGCTCGATTAATTAACTGTTAATAGCTAACAAATCCATAGAATTTAACAAAATCCTTTAACTTGATTAACTGTAAAAACTCAAATACAAAAACTTAGAAGTTAAAGGAGTGTAAATATAAAAAATAAAAAAATGAAAAGTTAAGGGGTCTATTTCAGAATGGCATATAGTTGAGGGAGTCCCCACACATTATTACCAAAATTGGATAAATTTGAGACAGTGGTGTAGTCCTGTAATCGGATGCAGAGCAAAGTGTGAGGGGTTTTTTGTAATATAGCCAAAAAAAGAAATGTCAAAATGTATGGGGACCCCATCAACTGTAGGTTATTTTGAAATTGACCGCCTCAACTGTAGGTTATTTTGAAATTGACCCCTCAACTATAGGCTATCAAATTTTGACAGTTTAAGAAGTTGCAGTTCAACAAGCTAAAAAAGCCATTACAGCAGTTAAATTCCAAACCTTGCAATTTGACTAATCGAAATAACTCCAATCAAACGAACCAAAAGTAAAAGTAAAAGCATCCCTAAAGTTCACCAATTAGTCGAGATATGTGGTCGATTTTAGCTTCTATTCGGATGTTACGATAACTTCTGAAGTGATAACTTACACATTATGCCGATTTTCTTTTGTGATTGTAGTCATGTTTTTCAAGATAACGTAACGAAGAGAATGTATTACGAACAAGATGTTTAGACATCGAATCAAGCTTTTAACGCTAATCGGGCTTGCGAATAATTGACAGGACTGTACTATTATGCTCAGTTTGTTAAATTTCTTGAGAAGAAATAGAAGTGATTCGCATTTGATATTTTATTGCAGCCGATTCCTCGACCGATTGCTGAGCTTCTCACGAAAAAGCGTAATGCAACTGCAACCTTGTTTAGCCCCCTCGGCAAGTTTTGGCACATAACTCTCGTCAGAGATGGAGACGACAGACTGTACTTCGACAATGGCTGGCGCGAGTTCTCGCAGGCCCACGAATTAGTCGCAGGCGATTTCGTCCTGTTTCGCTACGAAGGAAACATGGTCTTCAAGGCCAAAGTGTTCGACACGAGCGGATGCCGTAAGCTGCGTGGTAAGATCGTCCACAGAGTTTCGAAGAGAAGTTTGGGTGAAACCAAAGATGAAAACCGCGACGACATTCGTAGTTGTGAGTATTTCGAGTAATTGCCAAATCTTCTCATGTGACAATATTTACTTTGCATGTAAGTGCCATTCAGATGATCAACAAGATACCGAAGAGCCGCGCACTCCTCCGGGTTTTTCAGCAAAGAAGAAATCGGTTGAGAACGAAAACTCCGCGCCGTGTCCACCGCATTTTGAGAAGATAATGAGATCTTGCAACGTCAGCGGAAACATTCGTCGTCGCTTGTGCCTGGTTAGTTCGCTACGTTCTTAACAGAACAGTTCGTAACCATTATAGTCCTATTATTTATGTGCTTAAGTGAAACTCAATTGAATTACGTAGAGCGTTCCAATGAGTTTCCGTTCATCGTACGGGCTCCTGAGGAGGGAGATTGTACTTAAAGATCCGAAAAAGAGATCATGGCCTGTGACATTATGGAATGGGAAAAGAGATAGCCGGATTCATCGAGGGTGGAGGGAGTTTGCTGTGGGGAATAACTTGGAGGAGGGAGATAAATGCATCTTTCAGCTAATATCTAGCGGGGAAATGCGAGTTCTTATACGCAAACGCTGCTGCGCATAAGAAGCAGCAATCCATTTTCCAGATATGTGTTCATTATCTTTTGTTTCTTCGTCTTTTTAATGTAGGTAATTACTCGGTTGCATGTGGGCTTCGAATTGTAGTGTTTTTGGTATTTTGGGTTCCATTTGCTGACGATGCGCATGTTTTCGTGAGATGGATTGCTTTATGGTATAATATTTTGGATCTATATTTTGTTTATGCATCTTATTATCCTACAATTCACAGTTTGATAGATCATCATTTTTGCTGTTCTTGATGTTTTCGGATATACTGAACAATCTATAATAGGAATGTAAAATACAAAATAATTTACATCTAATGCAAATTTTTTTCATCATAGTATGTCGAATCCTTTCGTCTTTACTTGCTTAACAGTTTTGAACTGCAGTTTTCTGAACTTACTGCTGCACAAATGGATACATCTCAGACTGTCATGTTCACATTGCTTGAAATAAGGAAGATCATGATAAATTTTTATTGTGAGAGGAACTGACATGAAGAATGTTTTCTGCTGGCAATTTCTGCAATGCTGACACTGCTGTGGACTGTACAGAAATGTTTGTTTTTATGTTGAGGTAAATTTGGCTGCCCTGATGATTGCCTCAAAAGCTGCTAAGAAGGACTGCAGCTTTGTGAGGAAGCTGAATTAGATCACAGTTAAGAAGATGAACTGCCACAATCAGGCTTGTTCGGTGAAAGATGCAAGCAATTTTGAGATTTTTTTTGTGGTTTACGTCGTAAAATTGGACGAAAATTGTCACATTTTATTATTGATGCAATAAACATTATTCGGTACTGATGCGACTTCTTTTGTTAGATTCAATGGAGTTTTTGACACAAGAAACTTAATTTAACCTATTTTTTACTCAAATTTTACTTTGATTAAACGGAAATTTTAGCTGAAATTTTTTTAAAAAAATGCCATTAAAAAACGAATCTTATTATAAAAAGGAAAATTAAAAAACCATTATATAATTAGCCATTTTGATTGATTATGTGATAAAGTTTAGAGAGCCTAATGGTTAAAATTAAAATTGAGAGCGCCTGCTGATAAAAGAACTGCTTTTTTAATTTCTAACGAATAAATTAAAATAACCTTCGATAATTCTAAAATTAGTAATCTAACCCTTTGCAGAACTAGTTTACTTTTTGTCACATTAGGGTCATGTAAGCATTGGATTGAATACATAGGAAATGAAAAAAAAAAAAAAAAAAAGTGAATTGTTTGTCATTTTTTTCCTGAAAAACTGTAAATAATTTATTATTTTCTCAATACTTTTATAACGAGATAATGAATTATTTATCATTTTTATTATACAGTAAAATCTCAATATGAAATTAATGAATTGTTCGCTGCTTTTAATGTTTTCTCTTCGCTTTCTTTTCTGTCTCCCTCTTTTTTTTAATTTTTTTTTATATCAGTTAGAAATTATGACAGCATTAGTAAACCATTCATAACTTTTATAAAAACTAGCAGAGTGCACGTACAATGCACGTCACGTATTAAAAAAATAAAAAATATTTTTTTCAAAATAATTAAGATCGGATATGATTGATATGTAATATATAATTTTCAAATAAATTATTAGTCAATATTTATAATTTAATAATTTTTTTATATTTGCATAAGATAGTAAAAAAAATTAGTGTTCAATTGAACATTTAGATAAATTAAATTTTAGATCTCTACATCTAGTCATAAAAAATTTTCTTTTATATTACTTATAAAAAGGCTACTTTTGTAGGACAAAAAATAACATTTATACTGAAATCCCTTTAATTTTATAAATTATGCAAAAAAATGATTTAAGCCATGCAAACTTTTTATATAAAAAATAATTTAGGTTATGCCATTCATACTATTTTATTTTGCATTAAAAAATTTTTATACTTGATACCCCTTTAATGAATACAAACCATATTATGATGAAAAAATATTTGAAGGCCCTCAATTTTTAGGCGATTTATGAATCAGGCCCCTAATCATATCATTCAAACAGTATGCAAAACATTATTAATTAATAAAATCTCCTTGGAATATTCTTTTTCTACATATTATTTAGTTTCCATGCAAACCTTCCACATTAGAGATCTATTTAATTGATAAAAAATTATATAATTTATTTAGATAAAAATGTACGAGTTTGGCGCTGTCATCTTCATCAAATCGTGCCTTACTCCAAAATTCATAAGTTCTTTTAAAAAATTTACATATTCTTTATGTTGTAACGTTGAAATTTCTTAGGTAGTTTTATTCAGTTTTTTTAAGTTCTTTTTATTTGCATGGAATTCGAACTGATTTGTTTGTTGTGTTGAGGGTTTATTATTTTTTCTTTTTCTATCATTTATTCTTTATATTTTTTTTCGAAAGTAAAATTTTGTATTATATATACTGTATTAGGTTGTGTTAGGTTGTATATCCTTTTGTCTCTTAAAAATTTATTATATAACTTTTCATATACTTACTTTTTTTTTTTTTTTTACTTTCATGACTCTTTTTATTAACTGATATAAGAATGTTTACAAAATTAGATCGATAATGATCTAAAAAGATCTTCATTTTCTTGAAGGGGTAAATATTATAGCTTATAGAGAAAATGAAGTTACAAAGATATAACTTATACAAAAAAGTTTAAACCTTTGATTATTTTGATTTATAAAATGTTAATTTTTATTGAATTTTTTTATCTAAATCTCTTCCAAATAGTATGTCATTTTTTGGCTCAATAGGTTGAAATATTTATTATCTTTCTATGAGCATTTTGTTACTAATCGGCTTCAGTAGATTAATATACTTTTGCAAGAACCCAATATGTTTGGACTATTTTGATTTTTAAAATAACAATAAACTTTTGATACATTAGTTAGACATTAAATTTATTTTAGTAATATCTATCCGCCGCAATGTAGTGTCCCTGGTGTTTGGTTGTCCGCGAGATTTCAGCATCTGAGGCTTGTCGACACATCTAGAGAGTGTTAGGACAAGTCGGAGTCGTTTTGGCGTGAAATGGACGTAAAATGGAGCCAGTGCGACGCGCGAGCAGAATTTTAACATTGGAATCCGCAACGTACATATTTTCAGTATTGAGTACCGGTACCAGACAGGGGAGTACCGGTACCCTAGTGTATTTCCAAAGAAACTGCTCTCGGGTTGCGCCAATTTGATGCTGAGTACCGGTACGGTATCGGACTGGTACTGATACCCTGTGTGCGCGCTTGCGGGTTAAGAGGCCGAGTACCGGTAACCAAATCGGGTACCGGTACTCCAGCTGTCACTTTGAGTTGGTAAAGGGTATGGTGGTCATTTTGTTAGTGGATAAGGATGCCACCTACCCTTTCTCATGGTTATCAACTTAATTAGCTGAGAGTGTGCTTTTTCCCATTTTCCTTTCTCTCTATAGTTTTTAATCGTATGCTTGGTGAAGGCCGTAGCTCGAGCTCGGGAGATTTTCAACGTCATTTCGGAGGGCCGTTTGGGAGCGCGTGCGTTGCGGTTATGTCGTTGGGAGGCCAGGCGAGCGTGTGTTTTCCCTCCTTTCGACTTCTCGCCGTAATTGGACGGGCTTTTCGAGGTGGGTTGAAATTTACCGAAATCGTCAGAATATCTTCTAAGTTTTAGCATCATCAATATGTATCATTTGTATATTTCCATGCTAGTACTCGAATTCATGGAGTAGTGTTTAAATCTGAATTTGGAGTTAAGCTAGCAGTTTAATTTTATATGTTGGACTTGGAATTGACTTAGGAGAAAACATTTAGAATCTACATTGTCATTTTTGAAAATTACCAGATTTAGTTTTAGGAGCTGTGGTTTGGTTGTATCATCGCTGTTAGTATGCGATAGATATCCAGATTAGTGTAGGATGAGTTTGCACTTGTGCTCGGAGGCCGAGTTTATTTTTACAGTAGTGTGTAGACTGTTTCAGACTGTCGGGTGCTGTCGCGGTTGACGGTGGACCCAGATTTCTGTATTTGTATCAGATTGTGCCGAGGGCACGTGAGCTTTGGCTGTTAGACCAGTTAGACTCATTTGCTTTGATTATAGCTTGTGAGAGCCTAATTGAGCTCGGCAGAGAAACGCTTGCATACTCGGTTGGGTAGCGCCCACGAATGCCACTCTAGAGTTGGGCTTTGTGCGTTCGCGTTGATGTCGTAGTGTCCTGGTTGGACTTGCTCTCCACCAACAACCCAACGTGGTGGTGGTTGGTGTAGTTTCGACAAGCGAGACGGGTGCGTTCACAGTCCCTAGTGAGATTGGGTTAGAGAGTGCATTGCTATATCTACAGAATAGTGGTCAGCGATATTATAGTGGCATGTAGCTGTAGAGTTTTTCCAGCTTCCTTTACTATCCTTGTGCATATTTTCTGTAGACTTAGTGGGTGAGCCGTTGAGGTCGGTAGCGGTACCCACTGAGGACTACTTCTTTTTGTAGTAGTTCTCACACCCAGTTGTTGACCCCTTTTTGTAAAGCCTTTTTCTGCGGCTGGTGCTGTCGCCGATTCTGATCGTGGAAAGGGAGTCACGAGCTAAACCCTTCACTGGTTGCAATACTAGAGGAGAACTAGCTACATGTAGTTTTGGTTTTTGGTTTATGTACATACTTATGCTAGTTACTCGCTGGAGCGAGAGATGTTGTATCTGGGAGACTTTGTATATATAGTGAACTTGATGTTATTTATATTTAGTTCAGTTTAGCAACTCTATACTACTAGTTGTAGCTTGAATTTGTTTACAGGTACAGCTATCGCTTCGTATACAGGAAAAATTTCTATGTATACAGCGGGTTTGTTGACGTACCCGGGGAAACGTGTAATCCGGGGCGTGACACGCAACGCGCAGGTTATTAAAAGATTAAAAAAAATACATCGATAGGTTGCAGTTAGTAAATACTGCCGCAAGGAGACTTTTAAACATAACCCAAATAAAAATGCAAAATATATGCTTATATGCAAAATCCTTACAAACTCAAAATAAAGTGCATAAATAGATAGCCACAGCCTACATACCAAATTATAGATATTAATATTGATCAGTTGCTGATCATTCGCACAACAAGGTGGCCCTCTAGTATGCCTGAGGCGACTACTGACTCAATGTCGCTATGGGGTTGCCCTGTCGTGGAGCCTCTGTTGTTCCTGCTGGGGCCAGACCGCCTCCTTTTCCATATGCAGTAGATGAGTAGGCTGATTGACGCAGCAGCAATCATCCCTTGAACACTCATCCCGACATTTATCCCGACAGTGATCCCTACTTTGGGGGAACTTTTTGTCGATTGCTCTTGGTCAATGTTTGGCGAAAGCAGCAAGCTCGTTATTGTGGACATAGAGAGAGACAGAGGTGTGCTTGAGTACGCGGGCAGGGAGAGAGAGAGAGAGGGAAAGGGAGAGGGAGAGAGAGAAATAGAGAGAGAGAGAGAGGGGGGGGAAAGTGTGCATGGTTGAATGACTATGTTTACGTGTATATATAGGGTGGGGAGGGAGTGTGGGGGGCACTTCTGGAAAAAAACATAGGGGCTTTCGTCTTTCGTCCCTCATCTCATCCACTAAGAAAGAATTTGAGGAAGATGGGATTGAGTAGTGAAGAAGCAAAATCAAAAATACAATCCAGAAGTGAGTAGCAACAAGTAACATACCAAAAATATTCATATGAGATTTAAAAAATATAGCTTAAAAAAAATCTATATCTATATAAATATACGAAATGAGAGTTCTACTGCTACGTGTAGCTTTCCTTTCAATTCCTCTTAACTTTCTCCCATTCTTAAATATAAAATATAATATCTACACCGGATCTATTAATATATCATATATATTGAACTAATTTATTTAATAATAAATATAGTATAATTAAAATTAATTTGAGAGATGCAATTTATATTATACTAGTAGAGTGCACGTGCAATGCACGTCACATATTTAAAAAAATAAAAAAATATTTTTTCAAAATAATTATGATCGGACATGATTGATATGTAATATATAATTTTTAAATAAATTTTTAGTGAATATTTATAATTTAATAATTTTATTATATTTGCATAAGATAATAAAAAAATTATTTTTCAATTGAACATTTAAATAAATTAAATTTTCGATCTCTACATCTGGCCATAAAAAATTTTCTTTTATACTACTTATAAAAAAGCCACTTTTTTAGGACAAAAAATGACATTTATACCTGAAATCCTTCAATTTTATAAATTATGTCAAAAATGATTTAAATCATGCAAACTTTTTATATAAAAAATGATTTAGGCCATGCCATTTATACTATTTTATTTTGCATTAAAAAAATTTTATACTTGAGACCCCTTTAATGAATACAAATCATATTATGATAAAAAAATGTCTGAAGGCCCTCAATTTTAGGCGATTTATGAATCAGGCCCCTAATCATATCATTCAAATAGTATGCAAAATATTATTAATTAATAAAATCTCATTGGAATATCCTTTTTCTACATATTATTTAGTTTTCATGCAAATCTTCCACATTAGAGATCTATTTAATTGATAAAAAATTATATAATTTATTTAGATAAAAATGTACGAACTCTCCCTCATTTTTAGACAATTTTTCCTAATTTTTTTTTTATTAACCTGCATATAGCTACTAATTTAGTCGAATAAACTAAAAATTTAACCAAAATTTTTAAATCCTAAACAATAAATACTAAATTTTAGAAAATTAATTAATTAACTACTCTATATCAAATAAAACTGAATTAATTAATTAATAAAAAATTAAAGTCGGAAAGATATCAATTAAAAATAAATACATAATTATTGAGAACTCTATTTCAAAGTCACCTATAATGAAGGAGATTTTATTTCAAAGTCACCTATCCCCAAAAGAAAAGCAACGTGGCGTGTTTTCTTTAGTTTTGGACTTCATATTGCGAAACCAACCCTTCGCCTTCCCTCCACCCATAACGTCTAATTAATGGTCCACCCACCTTAACTCAACACTTCGCCTTCCCTCCATGCACCCATTAATGGTCCACCTACCTTAACTCAACACTTCACCTTCCCTCCACACATAACGTCTAATTAATGGTCCGCCCATCTTAACCCTAATTTAAACTGTAAATCATAGAATCCTATGAAAAGCCCTCTTATCTCCTTCTCTACTTTCTCTTCCTCCTCCATGAGCTCCGAGGCCAAGATCGAGCACGTTCTGTGGACGGAGTATGATTTTGCACGCTGCATCACCGAGCTTGGTGCTGTCATCTTCATCAAATTGTGCCTTACTCCAAAATTCAAAAGTTCTTTTAAAAAATTTATATATTCTTGATGTTGTAACGTTGAAATTTCTTAGGTAGTTTTATTCAGTTTTTTTAAGTTTTTTTATTTGCATGGAATTCGAACTGATGTGTTTGTTGTGTTGAAGGTTTATTACTTTTTCTTTTTCTATCATTTATTTTTTATATATTTTTTTAAAGTAAAATTGTGTATTATATTACTGTCTTAGGCTGTATTAGGTTGTATATCTTTTTGTCTTTCAAAAATTTATTATATAACTTTTCATATACTTACTTTTTTTTCTACTTTTATGACTCTTTTTATTAATTGATATAAGAATGTTTACAAAATTAGATTGATAATGATCTAAAACGATCTTCATTTTCTTGAAGGGGTAAATATTATAGCTTATAAGAAAATGAAGTTACAAAGATATAACTTATACAAAAAAGTTTAACCCTTTGATTATTTTGATTTATAAAATGTTAATTTTTATCGAATATTTTATCTAAATCTCTTCCAAATAGTATGTCATTTTTTGGCTCAACAAGTTGACATATTTATTATCTTTCTATGAGCATTTTGTTACTAATCGGTTTCAGCAGATTAATATACTTTTGCAAAAACCCAATATGTTTGGACTATTTTGATTTTTAAAATAACAACAAACTTTTGATATATTAGTTAGACATTAAATTTATTTTAGTAGTATCTATCCGCCGCAACGCGCGGGTTTTCAAAAAGATTAAAAAAAAAATACATCAATGGCTTGCGATTAGTAAATACTGCCGCAATGAGACTTTTAAACATAACCCAAACAAAAATGCAAAATATATGCTTATATGCAAAATCCTTACAAACTCAAAATAAAGTGTATAAATAGATAGCCACAGCCTACGTACCAAATTATAGATACTAATATTGATCAGTTGCTAATCATTCGCGCAGCGATGCGGCCCTCTAGTACGCCTGAGGCGACTACCGACTCAATATCGCTATGGGGTTGCCCTGTCGTGGAGCCTTTGTTGTTCCTGCGGGGGCCTGAACGCCTCCTTTTCCATATGCAGTAGATGAGTAGGCCGGTTGCCGCAGTAGCAATCATCCCTTGAACACTCATCCCGACATTTATCCCGACAATGATCCCTACTTTGGGGGACATTTATCCCGACAGTGATTCCTACTTTGGGGGAACTTTCTGTCGATTGCTCTTGGTGAAAGTTTGGCGAAAGCAGCAAGCTCGTTATTGTGGACATAGAGAGAGACAGAGGTGTGCTTGCGTACGCGGGCAAGGAGAGAGATAGAGAGAAAGAGGGAGAGAGAGAGAGAGAGAGAGAGAGAGAGAGAGAGAAAGTGTGCATGGTTGAATGACTATGTTTACATGTATATATAGGGTGGGGAGAGAGTGTGGGGGGCACTTCTGGAAAGAAATTGAGAAAAATGGGGGCTTTCCTCTTTCGTCCCTCATCTCATCCATTAAGAAAGAATTTGAGGAAGATGGGGTTGAGTAGTGAAGAAACAAAATAAAAAATACAACCTAGAAGTAAGTAGCAACAAGTAACAAACCAAAAATTCTCATATGAGATTTAAAAAATATAGCATAAAAAAAAATATATATATATATATATAAATATACGAAATGAGAGTTTTACTACTACGTGTAGCTTTTCTTTCAATTCTCCTCAACTTTCTCTCATTCTTAAATATGAAAAATAATATCTACACCGGATCTATTAATATATCACATATATTGAACTAATTTATTTAATAATAAATATAGTATAATTAAAATTAATCTGAGAGATGCAATTTATATTATACTAGTAGAGTGCACGTGCAATGCACGTCACATATTTAAAAAAATAAAAAATATTTTTTTCAAAATAATTAAGATTGGACATGATTGATGTATAATATATAATTTTTAAATAAATTATTAGTGAATATTTATAATTTAATAATTTTATTATATTTGCATAAGATAGTAAAAAAATTATTGCTCAATTGAACATTTAGATAAATTAAATTTTAGATCTCAACATTTGGCCATAAAAAATTTTCTTTTATACTATTTATAAAAAAGCCACTTTGTTAGGACAAAAAATGATATTTATACCTGAAATCCCTTCAATTTTATAAATTATGTCAAAAATGATTTAAGTCATGCAAACTTTTTATATAAAAAATGATTTAGGCCATGCCATTCATACTATTTTATTTTGCATTAAAAAAATTTTATACTTGAGACCCCTTTAATGAATACAAATCATATTATGATAAAAAAATGTTTGAAGGCCCTCAATTTTAGGCGATTTATGAATCAGGCCCCTAATCATATCATTCAAACAGTAAGCAAAATATTATTAATTAATAAAATCTCATTAGAATATTCTTTTTCTACATATTATTTAAGTTTTCATGCAAATCTTCCACATTAGAGATCTATTTAATTGATAAAAAATTATATAATTTCTTTAGATAAAAATATACGAACTCCCCTCATTAATAAAAAATTAAAGTCGGAAAGATATCAATTAAAAATAAATACATAATTATTGAGAACTCTATTTCAAAGTCACCTATAATGAAGGAGATTTTATTTCAAAGTCACCTATCCCCAAAAGAAAAGCAACGTGGCGTGTTTTCTTTAGTTTTGGACTTCATATTGCGAAACCAACCCTTCGCCTTCCCTCCACCCATAACGTCTAATTAATGGTCCACCCACCTTAACTCAACACTTCGCCTTCCCTCCATGCACCCATTAATGGTCCACCTACCTTAACTCAACACTTCACCTTCCCTCCACACATAACGTCTAATTAATGGTCCGCCCATCTTAACCCTAATTTAAACTGTAAATCATAGAATCCTATGAAAAGCCCTCTTATCTCCTTCTCTACTTTCTCTTCCTCCTCCATGAGCTCCGAGGCCAAGATCGAGCACGTTCTGTGGACGGAGTATGATTTTGCACGCTGCATCACCGAGCTTGGTGCTGTCATCTTCATCAAATTGTGCCTTACTCCAAAATTCAAAAGTTCTTTTAAAAAATTTATATATTCTTGATGTTGTAACGTTGAAATTTCTTAGGTAGTTTTATTCAGTTTTTTTAAGTTTTTTTATTTGCATGGAATTCGAACTGATGTGTTTGTTGTGTTGAAGGTTTATTACTTTTTCTTTTTCTATCATTTATTTTTTATATATTTTTTTAAAGTAAAATTGTGTATTATATTACTGTCTTAGGCTGTATTAGGTTGTATATCTTTTTGTCTTTCAAAAATTTATTATATAACTTTTCATATACTTACTTTTTTTTCTACTTTTATGACTCTTTTTATTAATTGATATAAGAATGTTTACAAAATTAGATTGATAATGATCTAAAACGATCTTCATTTTCTTGAAGGGGTAAATATTATAGCTTATAAGAAAATGAAGTTACAAAGATATAACTTATACAAAAAAGTTTAACCCTTTGATTATTTTGATTTATAAAATGTTAATTTTTATCGAATATTTTATCTAAATCTCTTCCAAATAGTATGTCATTTTTTGGCTCAACAAGTTGACATATTTATTATCTTTCTATGAGCATTTTGTTACTAATCGGTTTCAGCAGATTAATATACTTTTGCAAAAACCCAATATGTTTGGACTATTTTGATTTTTAAAATAACAACAAACTTTTGATATATTAGTTAGACATTAAATTTATTTTAGTAGTATCTATCCGCCGCAACGCGCGGGTTTTCAAAAAGATTAAAAAAAAAATACATCAATGGCTTGCGATTAGTAAATACTGCCGCAATGAGACTTTTAAACATAACCCAAACAAAAATGCAAAATATATGCTTATATGCAAAATCCTTACAAACTCAAAATAAAGTGTATAAATAGATAGCCACAGCCTACGTACCAAATTATAGATACTAATATTGATCAGTTGCTAATCATTCGCGCAGCGATGCGGCCCTCTAGTACGCCTGAGGCGACTACCGACTCAATATCGCTATGGGGTTGCCCTGTCGNATAGTAATATATTTTGATTATATTAATTTTTTATGACCTATTTAAAATTTAAAGGTTGTTAATATTTTATCCTTTTAAATTTTAAAAAAATATTTTATTATTTTTAAATAAATAAATCGTGTAATGCTTACATATGTTTAATCATGCGTGATGTATGGCACATTGGGCTATTTCATTTATTATGATTTTGAATTGTTACGTTGTTTTGAGTTTTTTCCTAATATCATTTTAAAGAATTTTTTTATTTGTAAAAGAATTTTTATTATTGTTTGGTTTTTAAATTTTCGTAGAATTTAATCTACGTCTATTAGAAGTTTGAAAAAAATTAAATTTCTTTAAAAAATTAAAAGTTGTGCATTTAGTTTTTCAAAAATTTTAAATAGTATATATATATATTATATTTTTAATATTTTATGTAAGGTGTATTTCAGGTGCACTTAGCTAGTAAATTTAAGTTAGAAACTGAAATAAAGAATTAGGTATACATTGAGAATATCATGTAGCACCAAAATACATTTCCAATTGTCGGAAAAATGATTATTCTGATCAGTAGGATGACGTCGAAGTGCTGGCAAAAGTAACGATGACGATGTGCTAGTGAAGGTGACGATGATCGGCGAAGGTGGCGACGATGACTTGTCGCCGCCGGTGAGGACGACAACGATATATCGGAAGGACGATGATTTGCGTAATTAATATGAGAGATAAAAGGTCATGAAGATGCAAACTTATTAACATTTAAAAATTTTAAAAATAAAATAAAATATATGAAAGACGAATTAGATAGGAAATTATATTATGATACGTTAAAATGAATTAGGTGGATTAGGTGGAGCCAAAATATCTTTCCAACTGTGGCAAAGGTGACAGAAGACGACGATGGGGAACGAATAAATATTACTAAAATAATAATATATTTGAGGAAACAAAAATAATATATTTGAGAAAACGTAGAGTACAAATGAAAAAAGATCTAATTTATATTTAAAAAACGTATAGACGGAGATGGGAAATATTAAAAAAAGATATACTTTATGTATGGATAAGTATTATGATGAGAAATTGGGTAGGGAATGAAAATTTTTTATGCGAGGGTATTAAGATATTTTTTATATTATGCATAGATGGCGGGTAGGTATTACATAGAAAAAAATATTGAATATTTCGCTATACTTTTTTGTTTCTAACGAATTTAAAATTAAATATATATATTTTAAAGTAAAAATATTAAAATATTAATTATGTTTAATTTTAAAAATTAAAATATAATTGATCGACTCAAATTAAATAAAGTAAAAAAAAACGTATAATCAAAATGTTAAAATATTACGTAGCCGTAGCCGACTTAACATTGTCTATATTTCGGATAAATGTGATCTGATTTTAGCCAAAAAAAAAAAGAAAAAGAAAAGAAAAAAAAGTTGAGGGAAAAACTTGAGGGTNGTCATGCAAACTTTTTATATAAAAAATGATTTAGGCCATGCCATTCATACTATTTTATTTTGCATTAAAAAAATTTTATACTTGAGACCCCTTTAATGAATACAAATCATATTATGATAAAAAAATGTTTGAAGGCCCTCAATTTTAGGCGATTTATGAATCAGGCCCCTAATCATATCATTCAAACAGTAAGCAAAATATTATTAATTAATAAAATCTCATTAGAATATTCTTTTTCTACATATTATTTAAGTTTTCATGCAAATCTTCCACATTAGAGATCTATTTAATTGATAAAAAATTATATAATTTCTTTAGATAAAAATATACGAACTCCCCTCATTTTTAGACAATTTCTCTTAATTTTTTTTTTTATTAACACGCATATAGCTATTAATTTTGTCGAATAAACTAAAAATTTAACCAAAATTTTTAAATCCTAAACAGTAGATACTAAATTTTAAAAAATAAATTAATTAACTACTCTGTATCAAATAAAACTAAATTAATTAATTAATAAAAAATTAAAGTCAGAAAGATATCAATTAAAAATAAATACATAATTGTTGAGAGCTCTATTTCAAAGTCACCTATAATGAAGGGGATTTTATTTCAAAGTCACATGTCCCCAAAAGAAAAGCCACGTGGCGTGTTTTCTTTTGTTTTGGACTTCATATTGCGAAACCAACCCTTCGCATTCCCTCCACCCATAACGTCTAATTAATGGTCCACCCACCTTAACTCAACACTTCGCCTTCCCTCCATGCACCCATAACGTCTAATTAATGGTCCACCTACCTTAACTCAACACTTCGCCTTCTTCCACACATAACGTCTAATTAATGGTCCGCCCATCTTAACCCTAATCTAAACTGTAAATCATAGAAACTTATGAAAAGCCCTCTTCTCTCCTTCTCTACTTTCTCTTTCTCCTCCATGAGCTCCGAGGCCAAGATCGAGCACGTTCTGTCGACGGAGTATGATTTTGCATGCTACATCACCGAGCTTGGTGCTGTCATCTTCATCAAATCGTGCCTTCCTCCAAAATTCAAAAGTTCTTTTAAAAAATTTACATATTCTTTATATGGTAACGTTGAAATTTCTTAGGTAGTTTTATTCAGTTTTTTTAAGTTCTTTTTATTTGCATAAAATTCGAACTGATATGTTTGTTGTGTTGAAGGTTTATTACTTTTTCTTTTTCTATAGCNTTAATCTAATTTAAGATTTAAATTCAAATGCGTGGGTAGTAGAGAAATTATATATTTTTGAGAAATCCAAAATTTAATGAATTATTTGAAATAATGGTTCAAAATGAATGGTTCAAAATTTCTATCTATGAAAAATTAGTAAAAAAAAATAGAGATATTTTTGGAAAGAAATTCATGGTTAATTCAAACTTTAAAATTTAATTTTGATCTATTTTACGATTTAAATTCAAATGCGTCAAAATTTAATAGATTATTGAGATGAATGGTTCAAAAATTTTGGACATGAAAAAATTAGTTAAAAAGATAAAAACATTTTCGCAATAAAATTCATATTTGATTTAAAATTTAATTTTGATCCATTTTAATATTTAAATTCAAATGCAATGATATGTTTAATTCAAAATTATGATAGGTTGAGAGAATTTTTGAGAAACGATGAGAAAAGATTAGAATTTTGATGAGATATTTAAGAAACGACGTGTCGGAAAAGTTAACTGGATATTATGTAGGTGGTGGATGTGTATGATAGGTGGATTAATGAGATATTTGAGAAATTCACAGATATTACGTTGAGAAAAGATTGGCGGGTGTGGGTATTACGCATGAGAAGGACAATATTTGAGAAATACGTAGATAGAAATTATGATATAAATGCGATACTTTTATTTTCAATCGTTAGATAGATCTAATGACAAAAAATTAATATCTTTATTTGAGAATAAATTATTATTTAGTTAATTACTTGAAATGATTGGNTTTTTTTTTTTTTTGGAGAACATTTCGAAACATCCATGTGCTAACGTGCTAGAACAAGCACTTGAACTAAAAAAGTGATCTTTACTGTAGATTTTGGTCAGCAAACAAACCAAGAAATGACATTAGAGGAGATTGGTTTGTAATCTTTTGAGTTTCTGATTCACCAGAAGTTTAAGGACTATTTGTACATTTAAACCCAATTCTTAGATTATGAATGCAAGTCATAAGATTTCTAGCGTTGCTGCCTCATAAAGTGCGTGCTTAGAAAGTGTAACGCTTCTCTTTTTCTGAAGTGGATGCCATATAACTTGATTTCGACGCAAACTTTGCAGAGGATTGATTACTTGATAGGTGCGGTCCAGATTACCTTTGCTTGGAAGAACCTTGCCTTGTCTCCTTGCTCTATTGCTCGACTCAACCTGCCCAATCCCATCAGGTTGTACAATTGGCGTTGGGTTAGGATTAAGAAAGCTGAGTGCTTTTCCAATTTGGGTTGTTTCGTCCTAACTCGTCAACCCAATGTACACTTGCCTCTCTCCCTATCTTTTGGGTATCTTTTATGTGAATCAGGTTGTGAGGATGTGTTTTTGAGTTCCAAAGGCCTGAATAGGATACAGTTTTGCAGGCTTATTTTTGTCATAGTCAATACCCTACAGAGTTCTTGAGAAAGGCTTGGTTTTAGCACACAATGCGAGGTTGGGATGGATTAAAATTCACAAAAGCTTGATCATCCCAAGTAGGGTTGAATTGGGTTAGGATGCGTTTGTTTTACCGAAGATGAAGAGGGTGAAATGGTTTTTGGCCATAAATGTCCATTTTCGTTGTTCAGTTCACCTTAACTTCACCTTAACTTCACCTTCGGTTAAAACTCAAACTCCCCAATATACCGTAGCTGATTTTGGCCCACCCCAAGCCGAAGTTAATTACGGTGAAAAAAAGTGAGGAAAAAGTTAATAAAATATTAACCCGTTCTCACCTCTAGCTTTTGTATCATTCACTTACTACCAAACAAACTTCAGAACTAGAGGAACTTCAGTTCCGCAGCTATACAAACAAGTAATGGAACGAAAGTAATTTTTACTTAAAACTCTAATTCTTCTGAAAGTTTACCTCTGTCCGAACTTGACCTTCGGCGAAACAAACAGGCCCAAATGTTCAGTATTATTCTGTACCCCACTAACCAACCTCCCCTAGTTGCACTCCTAGTCACATGATATGGTGCGAGATATTCTTTTGACATGAATGGAATGCTACTTATCTTTGCTTTTTTGTCGCGCTCTACAATCATCAAGCTGTCAATCTAATATAAACCGCTGTATTGTGCAGGAGTCGAAGAGGCAGACTCAGTCGCAGAACGTTTTACCGAACGGAGATGCCAAAGTGAAGACAGAGCATTAGAAACCGAGTTCCTTGCACTAATCCTTTGTCAAAAATTAGTCGTTCGCAATGGATTATGTTAGTTTCAATCTTTGATACCATGATGATTAGCAAATCAATTCTGTATAATATGAGTATATATTATGAGTATGTATTGCTGTGGTGCGAGGTACGGATACGGAAATATGGATACGAAAATATAGTTTGCTGGTTTCTTAAGAATGCGGAACGAGGATGGTAGGATTAGGATTAGTTGGAATGTTATTTTGGAATGTGCTTTGTTTCAATGCATATTGACATATGTTAAAAAAAAACTAATAACGTATCTCTGGAGTACGTATCTTGTGCTTTTGTACTTAGTACGGAGTCTTTCGTACTTATAAATTATTTTTGATGATAGGACATTCGATTTGATGATTGGCTCCGTTAGATATAATTTACGTTATTGAAACTATCTAGGAATCTAATTTTATAATTTTTTAATATTATTTATTAAGTGATTAAAAGGTTGCAAAAATAGTTATTTTAACGGCCGATGTGGCATATTTTTAAGTTCAACAGTGTAGAATAATTTAAATTATATGAAATTTTAATAGAAAATTTTATTTAACATTAATAGCAAGATCAATTTTTTTGATTTGAAATTTAAATTTTTTATTATTATTTTTATGAGATTTTTATTTTCAATCGTTTATTTTGAGATTGTTTGTTCACTAGGTAAATAAAGTTAAAAAATTATGAAAATTTGGTTTTTAGATAGTTCTATTAGCGTAGATCATATCTAACGAAATCGATTACTTAATTAGATATTTAATTGTCGAAAATAATTTATAAGTATGGATGCTTCTTACTTTCGAAAATATAGAAGCCTAGCTCCGTATTTTTGTTACTATATCGATTTTTTTTCTTCTGTTAGGGTTGAATTTAGTATTCTCTCTTTTAATCAAAATCGCATTAACCTTTTATTGTTACCTACAAATTCTGAAATTGAAAAAAATTATGATGCATTCTGATTATTCCTAAAATCCCCAAAACTAATATGCAACCAAACAAAATACAAAATTTACACTATCTAATCCGGTAATTCCAAGCATAATACTACTATTAAACATCAAATTTATTTTAAAAGATATAAACAAATATGACAAATTTTAAGCACAATATTACTATTAAACACCCAAGACCATACCAAATTTGTAAACAAATTTAAATATGAAGTTGGAATTTACCATAATTTGAAAAGATCTCCAATGAAGCTTGGCTCCTCTCCAAAGCTTCAAAACACTTTTCTAATGGATAAAATCTCCAATGGTAGAGATTTTGATGATAGATGATGCTTTTCCACTTTAGTATCCCGTAATTTAATTTAAATGTATCACTTTAATACTATGTGATTTTATTTTTTCCCTTTTGTTATCTCCTCCGATAAATTTTTTTGTTAAATCAGTGACAAAGTTAAAACTACAGAATTCTAAAGTAAAAATTTGGTAAACTATAGGGTACTAAAGTAAATATTCAATAAATAACTCGTGGGGTATCTGAAATTTTTTGTATATATTTAATGGAGAATTAATGGAGTTGCTGATTGGAAAGATAAAAATAAAATTATAAGATACTAAAGTAATATACTTTAACCGGTACTAAAATGAGAAAGTATGAACCATAGGGGTGGTATTTGAAGTTTGCTCTTTAATTAAATGATAGTATAGTATTAGGTCCAAATTCTAATTTATTAGAAATAATATAAAGATTAAAAAAAAATCCTCTTAACTAGGATGACGTGGCAAAAGAGCTGCCACGTGGCGATAACGTGGCACAGTGAATAATTTCAATAAAATGATCATAAATTACTAAATTAGACTTTAGAAAATCCATTTTCAACAAAAAAGATGTCGTTAAAAAGATTTTTCAAAGACTAATCAAATATGGCAAGCTTCAAACTCAAATTAAAATTTTTAAATTCAATTTTATGAAAAAGGCTTTAGCTGTGGATAAAAATTGAAAATTTAGGATGCTTTGGGTGAAATCAAGCCCAAGAAGTGGGCCAAGTCCAACTTCAACCTAACCAAATCAAATTTGAAGTCTTAAAATTAAATTTCAAATTTTAAAAATCTTAATTACTTTAAATTTAAAATTAAGAAAAGGTAGATTTTTAGCTTTAGCGGATATGATACAATGCCTAGTCTGTTTGGATGCGTGAACATTTTATTCGGAATATTTTTTGATTTATTTAAGAAGTAAGTATGATACAATGCTTAGTCTATTTGAATGCGTAAACATTTTATTCAGAATATATTTTTTTATTTATTTAAGAAGCATGTAGCGTTTGTTGGATAAAGAGTGTGACGAAATATTTAGAATGGATATCACATTTGATCTTCATTTTTTTTGTTGCGATGAAGATAAATAAATTCATATGCAAAATATACTATCCAATCAAATTATAAATGCGAAGATCTTTCGAGTAAAAATTAAATTAATTTCTTCCAAAATGCTAATTCAAATTCGGTGTTTAGTTTGATGCTTTTGAATCCAACTGTTGCAGTTGAAACCGCATGAGCAGGTCCAACTGTAGCAGTTGGAATTACATCCAAATTTGCCGCAACTTCAACAACAGTAGCTAAGCTTACCTCCATGATTACTTTTTAAACAAAAAATAATTTTCTTTTTTTGTATTGGAGGTGATCTCACCGCCATGTTATAAAGGGATAAAATTTTACAAACGCACTTATCACTTCTCAACTATATACAACTAAATAAATTATTTATAATCACAATACTTTATACTGCATCTATTCAAACGAGATAAATATAGTTGGTATGACCCCCCAATAGTCTCACATCAGATGGAAATAGAATTGTTATTGGGTATATAAGAGAACTCCAACATAATAACAATAACTGAGCTTAAACATTTTAAACCGGTGGTTTTGGCCGAACGAGTTATTATTGCTAGTGAATCAGATCTTACAGTTAGAACTGTGTTGGAAAAATTAGTTCTCTTTCGAAATCTTTAGTCAAAAATTTGTATAAACAATTTTGTTTGAAAACAACTTAGCCACTGTTTTTAGAAACGTTGAAATAAATAAATACTATAGAGAATAAAGGATTAGATGGAGCCTGTGAGTCGAGGCGTGCGATTGCACTGTCCTAGAAGCAAGATTGCCCCTCCACGTACGAGGCGCCGGCAATCACTCCTAGCGATACAACGACCTTCGTCCACCCCGTCGGCACGGCTTCAGGGTGGCGCAAGAACGAACCGTCACAGCTTTTCAGAGATCCAGCAAGACAGTGAAGAAGAAGGAGAAGAGAGAAAAGGGGAGAAGCTCAGGCTAGGGTTTCTGTATATCACTGCTATCCTAACCCAGCCACTCACCCTAGTAAATAGGAGAGCAAAAGAAGGGTTCCAACGGGACCACCTTCCCGAGGTAGACCGTTGGGGCTGGTTGAGTCCCGAGGTGCGACCCTTCGACTGGACCAAATCTGGACCTAATCCAGGTAAGGCCAAAAATAAAATAATAAAAGAAAAGTGTAACAAAAATAAAATGAACCGGGTTCACGCGCGCCGCCGCCCGGCCCGGCGCGGCTCGTGCTCGTGCGCGCGTGCGTGTATTTAGACGAGAGCTCCACTCTCATCACTTCCCAAGTAATAACAATGAGAGTAAAGTAGAATATAAACCAGAGCAAGTGAGGGTCTCTTTCCAATGTGGGACTAAACACCATATGAAAAGAGACCAAAGCTTGGGCTCCCAGGCAAGGCCCATTGACAGTGGGCTGCCCACAAAGTCCAAAGGCTAAATTGAAGTTTTAAAACATATGAGCATATAAAGAAGTTTTAAATCACTTGTTTTAAATCAAAATACTAACAAACTGTATGCATCTTTACTGCACTACATTCCTAATTACATTAAACCAAATGGTCTCTTGAACTTGGAAGCGCTTATCATCCACCAACACTAGGCTTATACATTATAAAACAAACAATGCCCATGTATATTTATGCATCCAAATATGCCCTACTATGAAACATTCGAAAAGGTCAGGGACCAATTGTGCAATTTATTACTCAATACAAATATTGATTTCCATCCTGATGCCAAACTGTCAACGCAAGAACAGTGTGCACAACTTTTGAGGCGAGATCTGCTTGCAAAATTGGGACATATAAAAGTAAGAAGAGAGGGAGGGAGAGATAGAGAGATACGGATCTACAAAAAAAAAAAAAAAAAAAGAAAAAAGTATGTAATATAAGTTCGCTTTAGAGAGAGAAATTAAGAGGGAGAGAGAGAGAGAGAGAGAGAGGAGGCGACGATGGGGTGCTCGTTCTCCGGGCTCAACGCGATCTACGGGGCCGTGGGGAGCGGCGGCGATGTGTGGATCAACGAGAACCGATTCCGAATCTTGAAGCAGCTCGGCGACGGCGGGGCCGCCGCCGTCTTCCTCGTCAAGGAGCTCGTCCCCGCCGCCGCCGCCGCCGCCGCCGCCGCTCCTGGCGGCGCCGGCGGCCTCGCCCGCAAGAAGGGCGTCAGCCCCTCCCACATTTCAGGTCTCTTCTTAATTCTTCCTTTCAGATCCAAATCTTGAAACTCGTGCGATCGAAAAGATCGATACGATAGCAAATGGTACTGAAATAGATGCGTGGTTGACGAGATCAGGCTAACCATGTCACGGAATGCGAGATGAGCCTCTGCATATGCTATTGAAAAGATTGATGTGTGTTGACGAGATCAGGTGAATCATGTTGGATTGCTTAGGACCGGCTCTGATAGTAAATCTGATAGAAAAAATGGGTACAAAATGAGTCAGAATGTCTCTGCTGACGCATATTGATGAGACGAGGTGAATCATGTCACGGAGAACGAGATTAGACTCTACATGTGCTATTGAAAAGATTGATGTGTATTGACGAGATGCGGCGAATCATGTTATGTCAGGGGATAAGAAATGAGCCCTCATTGAACTAAGATTGCTTAGGACTGGCTCTGATAGTATGTTATTGAAAAGATCGATTTGATAGAAATGGCATAGAAATTGTCTGAATGTCTTTGCTGACACGTATTGACGAGATCAGACGAATCTATGTCGTGGGATGCGAGATGGAAAAATTCTAGAATGCAACGGATATATTAGTGACGTGGCGTAACAAACCAATCAAATTAATCCTTTTAAGAATATATGTCCCATCATGATTGTAAAAAAGTATTTTATTTGTACTTTTGTTTGAAAAGAAGCAATGTGATTGGCTTGTTATTGATGACATAGTGCAAGTGTGACCGTGTAGAATTCCTCTGCGAGATGAGCCTCTGCATCTGCTATTGAAAAGATTGATGTGTATTGATGAGATCGGGCGAATCATGTCAAGAGAAAAGATTGATCAGATGGAAAGTGACCCTGGAATAGTGTTATAATTAATTGATGCTATGCTATGGATTTGGAATTGTATGTGTTTTCTCCGATTCTCTTGTAGATCTACGTTTGGATCCGAAAATGGGAAATGGGTTTTGTTTGATCAACTAAAAATTGCCAGTTTTAGCTTAGTTGCTTCCCAGAATGCCTGTTTTCTGTTTGTTTAATCCACTGCTGAATTTTTGATGCATTGGATTGGGAATTGGATGTGCTCCTGTAGATCTATCTTTGGATTGGAAATTGAGGAACTGGGTTTTGTTTGACGAAATGCAAAGATGTCGATTTTAGCTTAATTCCTATGCCCATTTTCAGATTGTTTAATCTGCTTCTGGATTGATGCATTTGTTTAGGAATGGATGTGTTTTCTCCAATTCAGCTCTTAGATCTCTCTTTGGATATGAAATTTGGGAGTTGGGTTCTGTTTTGTGTGCTCCTAAGTTTTGAAATTCAGCTTAATTGCTTCCCGATTGCGCATTTTCAGCTCATTCAATGTGTTGCTAGGTTGATGCATTGGATCGGGAATTGTCCTCTAAATCTCTCTTTGGATCCGAATTTGGTTAAATGGATTTTGTTTGATTACTATATAGTTGCCAATTTTAGCTAAATTGCTTCCTGAATACCCTTTTTCAGCTTATTAATGTGTATGACCATGCATCTTAGATTCTAATTTTAGGGATTTGATTCTGTCCCTGTACGTGTGAAAGAATTACCAAGGTAGTCATTTTAGATGAATTGCACAAAGAAATGCTTGGTTGATTCCTTTTTCTGATGATTTGATGTAACAATTCATATCTTTTAAATTCTTTTGAACTACATTTTTCAGCTGATGGGACGTATGCTATGAAGAAAGTCCTTATTCAAAGCGAGCAGCAGCTGGAACTGGTTCGGCAGGAGATTGGTATCTCTTCCCAATTTAGTCACCCTAATCTGCTTCCCCTTCTTGATCATGCCATAATTGCAGTTAAGGTAGTTCAGATCTGTTTATGGTTGACTTTTATGGTTGACTTCCATACTTATTCTTAGATACAAGGACTTTTCTTGTTTAATATGTGTATATTTATAGATTGGTTTGAGATTAAAGCCATAGTTTGTTTAACTTTGGGGTGCTCTCTGATATTCTGCAAATTGCTACTCATCCTTTGAATGTGACTTTCTTCTATATTATGGAGTTCTTGATTAATCAGGCAGCATTGGTGTTCTACATTTGCAAGGTCAATTATGCATTTAATTAAAAATCAGACTACAAATCTAACAATTTTACATATCCTTATATTAATTTGAGACTTTCTATTTCAAATGGTGGAAACTTAAGTCTACAAATGTGTCTCCCTTTCTATGTGAAATACTTTGGTAAATAGATTAGACTCTGTTCTTATTTTTGACTGTTGTATTGCTAGAGTCAGGTTTTGGTACAAAGGGGGATCTGGGTTGCGAGTGATTGGAGTAAAAGTAAACTGGTGTAACTTGAAAGATTAAGGTTGATATAAGTGAAGGTGGATGTGACTTGTGGTGACTCTTCTGTCAAATTGAAGTTCTACAAATGAAATTAAAAAAAAGAATTAGTCTGCAAAAAGAAGAAAGGATTCTAGTACTTAAATTGCTAACTGATTTAACAGTTTTTGTGACTCTTATGGAGCTAGTGGAGTAAACTCGTCCGAATACAGAGAGATTTACTAAATTTTGTGCGTGAAAGATGTCTATGGAATGAGGAATACATATCTTTTGCAATCGGAACATGCATTCATCATTCCTAAGGTGGAAATTAGCCAATAGCCTAATAAAACACTCTTGTTTGCTGCCTCCTAACTTTTAACTCTATTATTGTGAGGAATAAACCTTTTATGCTAGAGGTAACCCGAACCCATAACAGTGATGATGAAGCAGACAACTTGAGCTGATATGACGGTACCATGGTAGGCACTAAGTTCGAATACGCTGTGAACAGGCACCATGGACATGGCAAGGCATCTGTGAACAAAATTCTGCCACATTTTTAGAACAGAGGCTAGAAGAATGTCCCTTACCCATCTTTGATGAACAATTTTTAGCCTTTTAGGTTATCACCCTTTTGGTCATTCAAGTGCTATCTTGTTTGTTTCGGAAGCTTAATTATGACATATTCAGGGACGGAGCTATTAATAGACCCAAAGGGGCCATGGCCCCCCTCAACTTTTCGATATTTACTTTATAGTCCTTTAGTAGTTTATAAATTTTTAGTTAATTTTTAAAATATATGGGCCTATTATCTCTCAAAAAAAAAAATATATGGGCCTATCTTGTAAAAAGTTTTTAGTGCTAGTATAGAGCTCTCTCTTTTCTTATGTGTTTTATAGGTGAAAATACGCTAAGAACCTCCTAATTATAGTGCATTTTAAAATAAGTGCTTTCAACTTTAAATATTTTATTTATACATTCTTAACTTTCTAATTATTTTTGATAAGCTAATTTATTTAACTAAATAAAATAGTATGCTAAATTTAATAGTTCTGTTAGATATTAGTCACTGGTTGTTATTATTTTATTAACAAAAATTAAAAAAATTAAATTCTAACTAAATTACTGTTAGGTTTAGTAAAATTCTTAAGTTATTTGATTAGAATAATGTAAATAAAATAATTAGAAGTTAAGCGAGTGTAAATTAACGAAATAATTTAATATTTTTTAACATTAATTATCTAATCACTAAATTTTTTTTATTAAAAATTTGAGTAGTTAAAATCTTATTTATTTGCTAAAATTTGTATTTGTATATATTTTGGCCCCCCCTCGTGATTGAATACTGGCTTCGTCCCTGGACATATTATTCCAGATACCTCATTCGACATCTGATTTAAATATTTACATTGTGCTTTACATATGGAAATTGATTGATTGTTGATATTAAAAAACATTGTTCTTTACATAGGGAAATGATCGATTGTTATGTTCGTATAGGGTACGCAGGAAGGATCAAAGAACTACGAAGCTTACTTGTTGTTCCCAGTTCATTTAGATGGAACTTTGCTGGACGTTACCAAAGTTATGCAAGAGAAGAATGAATTCTTGTCAACAATTAATATTCTTCAGATATTCCGTCAGGTGTTTTAGTTGTTGATCTCCTTTATATTTTTACTGCTGTCGACACCATTAAATTTTGGATTTAATGCTCATATGACTTGTGATTGCTGTCCTAATTCTTGTACCTTATGCTCTACTTCGTCCAGAGATTAATGCGATACCTTTTTGCTGCCGAAATTTCAGTAAATCATAACTAGTAAAAGTTTGTAAAATAGAAGTTATGTGATGGATCCTGAAACTTGACAAACTAACATCAAACTGACTTTGAAGGAAATGCATATTAAATTTTTCTTAATTAAAGGCATGGTTTGTTTTTGTTGACTCGCTGCTTCTCTGCACGTTAATGTTTAAATTTAATATGCTTTTGATGTTACTGAGGGCCTAAATTAAAGCTCTTGACTTCATAATTGGGAAGAATGGGATCATATTTATGTAAAATCAGATCATAGGCACAGGGAAATGTGACAAAACTGAGATTCATATTAACTTTGTTGCACATTGAAAATATATTTCGCTCATGCTTGAAGATACCAATCTCATTGCAATGCACTTTGAATTCATATGCTTGAAACTTCAGATTTCTTTATTTTGGTAACGTTTAGTTTAGAATTTCTGCTGTTCTTAACCCAATAAAATGTATTCATACTTCTTTCTTAGTAGTTCATTCATATGCTTGAAGATGCCTGTCTGATGGCAGTGCACTTATCTTTTTCTTTTTTTCATATTTGTTCATATGCTTCGACGATTAAGAATAGGTGCACTTTGCACTTTACATGCGCATAATTACCAGACATTATAAACCTTGGTGACATATAGTATTGGGATTTTGCAGATTTGTGCAGGATTGAAGCATATGCACAGTTTTGACCCTCCGTATGCGCATAATGATGTCAAGCCTGAGAATGTACTCATAACGCACAGAAAGGGACAACCACCTCTAGCTATTTTAATGGATTTTGAGAGTGCTCGCCCTGCCAGAAAAGCAATTCGTTCTCGTTCTGAGGCATTGCAGTTGCAGGTATAAGCGACTTTAATTACACACAATCATCTGCTTATCAGCTGCCTATTTTCTTTGTCTAAGATGTAGTCACTTTTGATACATAGACTATCTACAAGAATATGTTTTTGGCATTTGTTGTTGGTAATTGGTTGTATGGTTTGTTGGTAATTGGTTGTATGGTTTGATCAATTGTTTGGTTCTGGATTCTCAACCTTGCAATATTCTTCTCCGCAACGGGCCCTGTTCCTGATTGATAAGAGGCATAGATGAACCATTATCTAGCCGGAGTTGTTTTCTCTAGTTGATTGTTTGGCATTTCATTAGATAAAATTTATGGTAAGGTAGAAGTTCGAAAGTGCACACTTTACAGATTTGATTCTTCATGTTGATGTCTTAGCCAGGATTCTCAGACCTCATTGTTTTTGAGTGATTACTCACGGCTGCCCTCATGGTATTTTTGTTCGTCTCAAAGCATTTCTTTTTATCGCAATTGCCTCAGGCAGTAACGTGCAAAAACCAGCGAACCAAAAATCAAACCAAACTTTCACCTTTATTTTGATTTAGCTAATTTCTTTTACATATCAATCTGGTTTCTATATATAAAAAAGCTGATTTAAGTGAGTCCTGTATCAGCTCTTTATAAGTAGATTCGACGGAGCAATGGCCTGCATGTGCAACGCTAGGTTGAAGTTCTAAGATTCTGAATAAACACTGTTTCTAATCTTTGAAGGCGTACAATTTACTTATACTAAGGTTTGGAAATACAAGGACAGGAACTCAGTCTTTTATCTAAAGCAAGTTACTCGGAGATCTTTTTTTTTTGGCCCCACCTGATAAATCTCTGACATAGCACTTACTTTTTCCACTAGAATGTACATTAAATTAAATGGATAATATGTTGTAGTTCCCTTTCAAAATGTTCATATAGACTGCCTTTACTTATTTGGCATGTTTTATTCATTTTTCTGAGGCGTCAAGTTGTTGCTTAACATTCTTCCTTTTTGATGGATTTCACATAGGAATGGGCTTCTGAGCACACCTCTGCAGCTTACCGAGCTCCTGAATTATGGGAATGTCCAAGCAATGCTGACATTGATGAGAGAACTGATATATGGTCTCTGGGATGCACCTTGTATGCAATGATGTAAGGTTACCTTCTCCGATGTAACAGTTTTTGTGTTTCTTTTTCTTTTTCTTTTTTCTTTTGCTTTTCATATCATTCTCTTAGTTAGTCACAGATATTCTTTGGCATCTTTACACAATATTGACTATTT
Source organism: Ananas comosus (assembly GCF_001540865.1). NCBI lineage: Eukaryota > Viridiplantae > Streptophyta > Magnoliopsida > Poales > Bromeliaceae > Ananas > Ananas comosus. Next base: position 9,916,207 of record NC_033634.1, on the reverse strand, counting down.
TACCATAATATTCGGCCACGAGATGCAAAAGAAAACACATTTGGTATCAAGGCTCATTTAGGTCATTAGAAGTCAGGAGCCTGACTTTTATAGTCCAAAAGTGATTATACGAAAAAGGTAAGCTCCTATTTACTCAAGTTGGATGGTGTTTTCTTCTGGCAAGTTATGTTCTGGCAAGTTAGTGTCGGAACGTGACCTAATAGTCCACTGAGGTCTTACTAGTCCTCATATTTAGCATAGTTGATTACGCCGAGGAGGTGATTTGTCGTTCTGTTGAAATTACTTATAACTTACCCTTCTTACTCGCTTGTGAACGTCATTCCACGCCCTCTCAGCGGCCAACTATCATATGTAGCCATCGAGTAGACAAAAGGAAATGCTAGATAAGATGTTCCAGCATCTAAACAGGGCAAATTGTATGTCCTTCGCAACAGGTGGTCCTACTTAGATATCATTCCAACTTAGATATTCTCTTCTCTTTTCTTTTGCTTTATCTGTGGGACAGTCGTATTAATTACTGAGTTCCTTTTATTTCCTTCTAATTCGCATGTTTATGCATAATTTCGTGCTTTTAGAAAGGTTCAAGTAGGCGGTCATTGCGACAATCAAGAGTATGCTTCCAAGGATCGTGAAAATAATGAAACTATGCAGTTCCTGAATTTATGAAGCAAATTCAGTTGACTAATCAAAACCAAGAAGTTTCTTGAATTCTATGTAAAGCTCAAATTTATCTTCTCACATGTCATTACAGGTTCGGAAAATCTCCTTTCGAAGACGCGCTTAACGAAGCGGAAGAAAATAAACATTTGGTGGTTAGAAATCCAGAAATAAAATGGTCTCCCGGACCGGACACCCCATACCCAGAGTCTCTCCGCCAATTCGTAGTTTGGATGCTTCAGCCTCAGCCCGCAGTTCGACCTCACATCGACGACATCATCATCCACGTCGATAAGCTCGTCGCGAAACACTCGAGTTAAGATGATTCTTTTGTCACTGTATCTGTAATTTTATAGTGCATCTGCTTAATATATGCCATTCAAATGTGATAATTTTACAGTAGTCCTATTTATTAATATTGTGAGGAGAGGGCATTACTTTGTATCCTGAACCAAAATCATGGATTTATTGTCATTTTTTGTTATTTTAATAATTATAATAATATATATAGCTCTATGATGTTGTGCTACATAATTGCTTTGTGTCTTCTTTTTTTCTTACTAAAATTTCTCCTTAAACTGCTTCAAATTATAGGAACCAATCTAGTCTCAAAAGTTCAATATATAAGATATAATAAAGCTAAATTTTTTAATCTGACTATAGTATTTTAGGCAGTGATTAAGCTCAAAAAGTTACGAAGTTAAGCGTACTAAGATTAAAGTAGTTTCAAATAGGTGATTCTTTTGGAAAGTAGGACGTCATAGTTGATATCAGAGCAATTACCAATTAGAAATATGAAATAAGTCTCGGCTGAGGTAGGTTCATACAACGGGAAGAGCGTAACTCCTCGACTGATCTCCAAGGTCGGCTAAAGCTAGTGAGGATAGTTTTACATCATTTGGTGCTTGTAAGTTTACTGAGCTTGATAAGCACGTCAGAACTTAAGATGGAGGAATGTAACACCCCTAAACTTTGAAAATTCTTTATATAAGATATAACAAAGTTAAACCTTTTAATCAAATTATAATATTTTAGGTGGTGGCCAGACCTAAGAGGTTAAAATGGTTGAACATGCTACAGGCGATCCCTCTGGAAAGTGGGGTCGTATTCAGTTTCAAATTTGTAAGACTAAAATCAAACCAACCAAATTGAGTTGATTCAGTTCAATTATTCGGCATGAACCAAATAATATTTTTGAGAGCCCCTTGTTTTACCCACTATATCTACTAATATATTAATTATCTACACTATACAAGCACATATAATCACATCAGTTGTTTTTCTGGTGATCCATTATATGGAATTCATAGCAGTACTCTTTTCTACTATTTGTTTCAAAACATGTATTGAATTCATAAACCAATAGATTGCTTATTTGTTTAATTTGGTTTCGAATTCGTAAAATTGAATCAAACCAACCGAAATGAGTTGGTTCGGTTTGATTATTCAATTTGGACCAAAAAATTCCCGAGTCCCCCTATCCGCTAAAATCCTACAAATTTGGGACAGTTTCATTCAATTATTATGATTTTGAGTCGGTGTCCGCTACATTCAATACTATGACGGTTCATACTGTATGAGTCAATTCGCAGATGACGCACTAAAATGTTAGCATATCAGTAGTTATTTAGACGCCCCCTTGTTAAAGGAACTCGAATTGAATTCATAAACCAACAAATCATCGGATGCGGATCGGGTTGACGGGTTATCGGATCCACTTACTTCTCTACTCTGAAAGTGAGAGCAGGACTCTAGCAGCAGCCAGTAGTCTTAGTCAATTGACAAATTTACAAAAAAAATGAAAGAACAAAAAGAAGAAGAAGAAGAAGATAACTCTTTTGCACTTTCTATGAGAAAATTTAAAATAAAAATTATATAAATATATATATATATAAAAAAAGGAATGGATGAGGGAAAGCCAAGGAGACAACTTGGTACTTATGGTGGAGAATTAATATATTTATTATATTATATATATATCTCCTGTGGTTTTAGTGGTGGCAGTAGTAGTAGTGGTGGGTGGGGCCCATTAAACTATGCCACGTAGGCAGATCGAATCATATTCCCAAGAAAAAAAAATTTTAATTGGGGAGGTCCCACCATGTCTTATTAAGGAGGCTCAAATGCTCAATTCATTACCATGTTTTATTCTTATCTATCAAAAAATTATACTTATTTTATCCATAATTTAATTTTTTTAAAAAAAATTAGTATTAAAAAAAATATAATAAATTATTAAAAGGAATAAAAAATAACATGTCAACATAACAAGGACTCTCCAATAAAATGCAGTTGGGATGGGGCGCTATCCACTGAAGTTTTATCCACTCCTCAGTAGTCATCATTGTATTAGTGGCTCACGATGTATTGTCCTCTCTTTAGGAATATCAAAATCGCCTTAAACCCAAACCCCACCTCTCCCATGTGGGAGGATAGTAATTGACAAGGGGCACTTTTGGATTGGGTACATGTAGTTTATAGTAATATTATTAATCGAGCGTATTTAGTTCGGATTATTCTATCAGAATTACAGATAATTTTATCAAAAATTATTATATTTAATTCATCCAATTTGTAATCTGATCGATAATATATAGTATTACAAATGATGCATAATTACTCTGAGAGTATTAACGAGCGGGTGTAGGTATCTCAAACTCTAGTTTGTTAAAATTTTTACAATCACTTCCCACAATTAGATTTAGTCTTACCGTTTGGTTCAGGTATAAGCAAGAACTAACTATTACAGGGATAGGTACAAGTATGGGGATAAGAAAAATAGCGTTTGGATGAAAATTGGATTGTTTCCGGAGATAAGAACAATTTTAGATAGTTTTATATAAAAAATGGAGGTGTTGGTGGGGATAACCGAGAACTACTATTCTCGGGTGAAAAATTAGCGTTTGGATATAAAAGGGGGGATAAGGGCCTATTCCTATCCCTATCCCCTAACCAAACGGTTTTTAACATGCAGTAAAAGTGATGCGATATCTTAATTATTAGTGTATTATTAATCGCAACACTACTATATCGCCTCTATATTAGTAATATATTAACATTTAGCTAACTAGATTCAGTTATAGAACTTGATTGCAATAATTTTGAAAATTTGAACTAAAAATTATAGCAAATTAAAGTCAGAGGACCAAAGTGTCACAAGCATCATAGTTGGAGGACTTGATTGCAACAAGAGTTGTAGTGATTACAACACTCATTCAAGGGCTGTGATTCCTCCCCTTGGGTTTGAAAAATCCAAAATGGGTTTTAGTATTTAAAAAAAAAAAAAATTAATGTCACAAGTGATAAAAAAACCTTGCCCTTATAGACTAGTTGTAAAATATGCAACCCAAAATGGATTGTGATAAATTATATTTGGTCCTTAAACTATAGGACTCATGACACTTTAGTTCTCAACTTTAATTTGTTGCAATATATATAACTCGAATTTTTTAAATTATTGTAATTAATTTCTACAATCTATTACTTTTTGGCCAAATATGGATAAAAAATTCGAACCAGAAATTATAATAAACTAAAGTTTGAGAATTCATTAAAATATTACATGCCTCGTAGTTTGAGGACTAAAAGTGTAATTTATCCAAATATTAATATTCAAGAGACTCACCATCTAATCTTAAACTAAATTTGTATCTTTTTAGGAAAAGTAACTTCAAAACATTTTATAAAAAAATTTGACTTCGAGAACTGATGCCTATAGCTTGAAGAATGTTATTAGTAATATTACAATTTTTAATAAATTTGAGTTAAGACCAAATAGTAATTCTACCAATCCAAACACTCCCTCAGACATAAATAAAGTTTAGAAGAGAGGTTTATTGAACTATTTGATATAGTTTAAAAAATTATTTAGCCAAATTTAAAAGTTCATATGCCTAAAAATCCCTTTTTTATTTGGTTTCTCTATAAACTCATTCCTTATACCCCAGCAATGGAGACATCCCAACATATGAGACATTTAGAAGGTTGTGAGATTTGATAAGGTGGGCACTTAAAAGAAGTTAAACTATAAATCTCAAAAGTAGACTTTCTGTTTTAGAACTTTTTGTTTTAAATCTCAAAAGTAGAAAAAAAAAAGAATGTTAATAAAGCTGTCCAAAATATCCGATATACCATACCTAAATCGGACCCTATCCAGACCCGATAAAAAATGGATAGTATACGGATAAAAAAAATTACCTACTAAAATTTTAGATATGAGTCTGGATTGTAGTAACCCTGGAATTCAGCATTTGAGGCTTGTCGACAGCTTTGGAGAGTGTCAGGACAAGTCCGAATCCTGTTGATGCGAAATAGACACAAACTGGACTCAGCGGGACGCGAGAGGAGAGAATTAGCATTGCAATCTGCAAATTGCAGATTTTCAGCAATTGGTACCGGTACCACACAGGGGCGTACCGGTACCCAGTCCATTTTCTGCGCAGACTGCTCTCGGGTTGGCCATTCTACTGCGTGGTACCGGTATGGCATTGCGATGGTACCGGTACACCAGGGTAGGTAAAGAGCCTTTTGGTCTTTTCTTGTCTCGTTTGTGTCACCTTTATCCCTATTACTCTATATAGGATAGAGAGAGACTGAGGAGGAGGTTTTGCTGTGCTCTCTCTCTCTCTCTCTCTCTTCCTCTTGTGCTCTACCGTACGTAAGGAGGGGCTCGGGTGGAGTCGGAGCGACGTCGACGTTACGCCGCGGAGCCTTTTGAGTGTGCGTTCGTCGTGGTAGCTCCGTGGGAAGGCCAGGCGAGCGTGTGGTTCCACTTTTGTCGACTTCTCGCCGTTGTTGGATGTGCTTTCGAGGTGGGTCAAAGTGATGCTTATCGAATTCTACGATTTTCCTCCTAATTCTATATATGTCGACAGCATGTGTTTTTAGCTTTGTTTAGTACATGGTTTAGCTTGATTCTCGGAACTGCATGCTTTTGAACGTGAATTGGAGCTTAGAAAAATTTGCTAAATTATGCATGTTGTACTTGGATTTGACTTAGGAGAAAACTGATGTTTCTACACCGTCATTTGAACAAACTACCAGATTTAGCTCTAGAAGTTGTAGTTTATTTGTATCGCTGCAGTTTGTGGGCGGTGGATACCCAGAATAATGTAGCATAATATTACGCTCGTGCTGGGATGCCGAGCTTATTTTTACAGTATTGTTCAGATTGTTCCAGATTGTCAGGTGCCGTTGGAGTTGACGATAGACCCAGATTGCTGTTTTTGCATCAGATTGTGCCGAGGGCACATGTGTTTTGGTTGTTAGACCCTGTTTACTTGACTATAGCCTGTGAGAGCCTGATTGAGCTCGACAGAGACACGCTTGCATACTCGGTTGGGTAGCGCCCGCGAGTGCCACTCTGGAGTCAGGCTTTGTGTTTTTGCGTTGGTGTCGTTTTGTCCTGATTGGACTTGCTCTCCACTGATGACCTGATTTGGTGTCAGTTAGTATAACTTCGACAGGCGGGATGAGTATGTTCACAGTCCCTAGTGAGATTGGGTCAGGATTTACATTTTCTACAGATTATTGTGTTAAAGTATGATAGTATAGTGGCATTTAGCTGTAGATTTGTTCCAGCTTTCCTTACTATCCCTGCTTACTTCTGTAGACTTAGTGAGTGAGCCGTTGAGGTTGGTAGCAGTACCCACTGAGTACTACTTCTTTTGCAGTAATTCTCACACCCAGTTGTTGGAATCTTTTGCAAAGCTTTCTTCTTCGGCGGCTACTGCTGCTGAGTCTGACCGTGGAAAGAGTGTTGCGAGTTAGAGCCCTTCCTGACGAGTGCAGAGCTAGAGGAGTACAACTACAGGTAGTTGTAGTTTCTGGGTTATTATACATACTGAGGTTGTATCTCGCTGGAGTGAGCATTTTGGTTATTTGGATGCTTGTATGTATAGTTAACCTCTGTTGTTTATATATGTTTTTGTTTCGACAGCCCTATACTACTGGTTGTAGTATTGTATGATTACAGGTACAGCTATCGCTTCGTATACAGAAAAAATTCTTTTGTATACGGTGGATTTGTCGACGTGTCCGCGGAAACGAGTAATCCGGGGCGTGACACGGATATTTTATACCCATACCCGATTTGAATCCAACTCAAACCCAACTTTTAAATTGGTAGGGTCCGGAATAGTTTTCAAATCCGAATTCGAACCTGGACCCGATAAAATATTCGATAGTAAGTAAAAAAGATTTGAACTTTTGAAGTTGAGTGATTAATTTTAATACGAGTTATAAATGAGGGGTCTCTACGTATTTTCATTCTAGTGAAACACTGAAATTCTAGCCGCTCTTTTACTCCGTTCTTTTTTCTAATTTTTTTAGTCATTATTTTTTTTGTTTCATTTCCGCCTGAGAGTTTTTTATGAAATAATATTCCTATCGTCGTCATCATCAGCAATATTAATCCTCTACAGGCGCGACACGAGTGAGTTTTTCCCAAATCCCTGCTACAATTATAGTCGACAACCTAGGTTTTTTTAATAAATATTCTATTAGTAAATTTTGCGATTCCTTCTTCTTCTTTTTTTGAATGTTAGTATATAATATTAATAATTACTACAACTTATATTCTCTTTATCTATAATATAGTACCATAATTTTCTTATTTTTGTGTGTTTATATATAAAATTGTTTTGACTTTAGGCTTTTAATCAGTCAATATAATGGCCGAAACAAACTCTGCCCAAACAATTTAATAAAGTCTATAAAAAAAAAATATGTTACAACGGGTAGCCTGTAGTGTTCTTGACCTTTGGATAGGATGGTTCAGTATTAGTGACTGTCGACATCTCTGGAGAGTGTCGACTGAGTCGAGTCAATTCTGCACGAATTGGATGCAGAATTGGACTCGGCGCACTCAAATAGGCAAAATTGGAGTTTTGCCAGATTCGGACGCCAGAACATTTTAGGGTCGCCCAGAACTGAGTGTTGAATTTAACTGAAACTGGAAGCCAATTCGGATCCCATGTTCGGGCGCCCAGATGTGGGTCCGGAAATTCGACATCGTGAATATCGCTTGCTTCGACGGCGTGGCAGGCGTAGGTGAGTTCCGCCGAGCCATTTACGGGCGCAGCACACCCGCGGGCAGAGAGTCCGAGGGAG
>NC_033634.1:9906094-9908340 GCF_001540865.1 Ananas comosus | reverse complement strand
TATATATATATATATATATATAGAGTCCGGCTATGGTGCTTGTAAAAGTACCAAACACTTGGTGCTTGTGAATTTTTTAACGTTAGATCTACGCCTTTGATCATTTTCACCCGTTAGATTATACTATTCAACCAACCACCCGCTCAACCGAAGGGAGCCCACATCATCCTAACCGCACATCTATTAATCCAAGAGCTAAAAAGTTACAAGCACCAATGACTTGGTACTTTTAAAAGCAAGGGAGCTCAATTATATATATATATATATATATATATATATATATATACATCTCTAATTAATTGGCTCCCACTTGGGAAAAGTGTTACAATATTTTTGGCCTAATTAATTCGGTGTTACACACATAACACATCAAATAATTTTCGTTAATAATTATAAAAAAATACTAAGGTTTTAATTAGTTTCTTTTAGATTTTTTTTAAATACTAAAAAAAATTGATCAGAGTAGTGTGAAATATTAATCTTTAGATGAATGGTTATAAGATTTGCACCGATATTTTTGTGCGTATACGCAGTATTATCGCTTGTTATAAATAGCTATCCTGAGATGCGTACAAAGTTAGATAAGTCAAAGAAGTGTACAATATTAGTTAACAGAGACATGTAGCACGAAATAATCAACTTTTCTAACAATAGCCAACCCCAGTCCCTTTCTATCCAGTTGTAAATATAGGTATTTAACCACTAGTAGGAGCATTAACGGGTTCGGGTTTCAGATCAGATCCGCACCGATTCCAAATCATAATTTGATAAAAAAAAGAAAGAAAAAAATGATATCCAGTAGTAATAGCATTGGATTCGATTTCTAGTCGATTCTGAGCCAAATGGGTTCGGTTCGCGGGAACGAACTTTATAAATCAATTGACTCAATTCGATCTACAAAATACAATAATTCAGGTCGGAGTCTTAGTGGATTATCCGATAAATCGAGTTATCAATAAGCCTGCGTATTAGAGTCACCTAGTGTTATCCTCGGTGCCTAACCCACGTGCATAATTAATCTCATGTTATGGGAAAGATCAACTGACTTTTGTTGTCGATTTGGCTTATGCTTTTACAGTGCGTAGCTTCTGAGAGCATTTCTCAAAATATGCGGAATAGTTTACATTGCAGTAGGTGTCTGACTGAAGCAATAATCAGGAAGTGCTATTTATATATTTTTAGGTTGTTGAATTGCCTAATGTTAAGGGAAGAGGAAAATTAAATTTCGCTTTTTGGCGACAGTAAGATCGCCTGTATGATCTATCTAAGAAGAAAATGAGATATTTCACTATGACTGCATATTGACCATATATTAAGAATGTGAAAAAGATAATGCATGTTAACCGTATTATAAATATTTAGGAGACAATGTCGATTATATTCTATAACGTACTGAATATAGATTGTATTCACTAGAATTGACAAACTATCAATGTAAATGTGATTATAGGGGATGTATGGCTGTTAATAGAGACATATTGTTTCTTTGATGTTATGAATGTTCTAAAGTTAGACTTGTGTTATATAGATACATGCTGATATTTAGAAGTATTATTGGTTTTGTATTCTTAATTGGTTTAATGGTAGTTATGGTGGTAGTATGAAAATATTGCGTTACATAACATGAGTGTTATCCTGGTAATTTGTAGCAGCTGAATTGAATTTAAGTGCTAAAAGAAATGGGAAATAGAAGAAATGAATTTGAAAAAGATAAATTGAATCTTAATTGTGTGGTTTTCGTAATTTTAATATTAAAATGTTATGTGTTTGTTATTTTAGGACATAACTAGGCTGTTGGCACATTTGTATAGTAAGTCACTTTTCACATTGTGATATCATGTCATGGTAGATGATATTAATTGGACATAGGCTTTGCTATCTACGGCTACTGTATGATCAACGGATACAACTTCTAAACAAATCAGTTACCTGGTCATCAGTAGTAGTGCTCTAAATAGACATAACTACTCTAATCTGGTTTACTATTCTATCTGGGCGCAGATACAATATTATTGTACTATATGACTTGTAGAATCAACCCATATAGCGAAGCAAACGGGACACACACCCTATATCTCTTATACGTTACTTAACTTACTAATTATCTATTACGCTGACTATTGATCGTTCTGGTTACGAACTCTTTCTCTTATAAAATTTCTTCATTTCCATGTGAATAACATTTGTAACACGTTGAGACCACACCAACACCCACTACTGCTGAGCTCGAACCACTGCGACTACGA
>NC_033634.1:9902760-9906069 GCF_001540865.1 Ananas comosus | reverse complement strand
ATTTTAAAAAAGAAGTCTGATTTTCTTTTTTCTCCTGTTGAAACTAAATTCCTTACTTACTTAAAGCTGTTGATAGGCCATCCAAGTTGGATTGGTTTTAACTACTTGAGGGGGATACAGAAGTTAAAAGAACAACTCAAATAATACACAGGATCACGTATAATTTTATATATACCAATTAAATCGTATTCTATTGTAGTGAGATACGTACACCATATTAATGAGATATCATCTCCAATATTCTATGTACTACGTATGTAAAGAAACACGTACTCAAAGTAACTATCATCTCGGTAGACGAATCAACTTTGTACACTCCAAATAGAGGATATGAACGATATCAACTCAACTCTACATACAAGGAAAATATCAACTCCGTATAATGCTATAACCCATAATAAGAGGAATTTACGTTTAACTCTGTTATCTTTATTATTTAACCTTTTACATATGCAGGTTTTCCATCTCATAATTCTAAGATGCAGAAATCAGTACTACACACTATGGTGTGAAGCTAACCGCTTAATATGAGTAAACGTATCCGAACCATCCCTTCGAGGCATGTTCGAACCGTGAGGCCTCAATACCGGTAGTGCTGTAGTATGAGTAGGTACGCTGCAACTCGCAGCTCATTCCGTACCATCCCTCCGAGTAGAGTTTCTATCTCTACAACTGATGGTGCCCTGATACTCGGTACTGTGTTCAGTCCTGTCATAGAACACATTCAGGAATTCTCTAACCTATTTTCAATCATTTTAAACTGTAAACCTATAGGGTGTATCAACTACGTATGTACCATCAACCTATAAGTACTATCATGGAATGATTGTTTCCGTGCTATCATCATCTGAATGAAAATTAAAGTCGATAAAGTAAACATCCATAGGTGTACTCCAAGAACTAAACTAGCTACAGGAGTGGCCTCACGATCGAGGGAACGTTTTCCTGCAGAAAGAACGATCTTCTACCTTCTCTCTTCTCCTCTATACTGCCGATCCCAAAAGATTTTTGAGGGCATATAATATATATCCTTATATTAGGATAAGGATTATTATATTACTGTTAATTCCTATTCATATTTAGAAAGTTCACAAAATCTCATCACGAAATTCATCAAAAGTCACATATAAAATAGGTGAAAAAATACCTTGAAGCAAGAAATCCTTGCTAATCCTTCAAACCAAGTCAATGATGCTTCAATTCCAACCTACATGAGTGTTCTAAACATATTGATTTCATTACAAAAGTCCTCATTTAAAACACTCCAAAATAAACCCTAATTTCATCAAAACTAAAAATAGCTACCAAATATTTTCAATTTTTTTACAAATTAGAGGTTCTATGAAGCTTCGTAACCTTGAATCAAGCTCTAACCCTAAGCTCAAGTGTTGAGGTTGAAGATTGAAAGCTCCAACAACTCCCTTTCCAAGCCTCTAGCTCCACATCACTAAGTTCCTAGTTTCATAGAGAAGAACGAAAAAGAAGAAAGCTAAGAGGAAAGTAAAGAAATGAGAAGAAAAGAAAAGAAAAGGGTGAAAGAGAGGAAGAAGACTCACCTTTCCCTTGTTGCATTTGGTAGCGAAGAGGAGGAAGAATGGAGCACGTACTTTTAAGATGTAAAAAAATGCCCATAAGTGCTCCAAATTCCAGAAATTGCAAGTTGTGAAAAATCATGGTCTGCAGCATTGAGTTCTAATACTAATACTAGGTACTTATACATGGCATTCCGATACTCAAGGTCAATTCTGCAAACTCGAATCCTGTACGCAGCTGATTTCTATTGTGTACCAATTCTCTAAACATCAGTACCGGTACTCCCAAATATCAGCACCAATACTCTCAAACATCACTACCAGTACAGCTCTCAGTTCCGCAAAACTCAAGAGTTTACCCAATCAATACTCTAGTAGGTACTGATACACCACTCTTTGTATTGGAACACTATCCCACAACTATATATAGTTTTACAAATTTTGGTCTCCAGAGTTCGTCTTTGTGTTGACAACACTCATATGATCTCCAAGTTTAGCCAAAATCACTTGAATAGTAGTAAATATTATTTCTCTTACTAGGACTCCATAATTTGTCAACGTCTAGTTTGAAACATTCTCTATTTTTTTAAAAAAGTTTCATCCATGAAACTAGAAATCAATTACCTCAATTCTTTCTCTAAAAAAGACAAGAAAATTGCTCTTGAAGTGTACTCCTCAGCTCCCAAGTAGACTTGCCCTCCTCGTGATTGTTGGGTCGTTTGTGCTAACCATTAATCCCAAAAAGCCGAGTTGTTAGAAATATCCAACCAATTCACCTAAAGCGTATAGACAAAGTGCTCATGAATCACTATTGTTACTCGGCCCAACCAGCCTCTTGCCACTTCGACGATGACTTGCGCAAGCCCCTGGCCAGAGAAGGTGGTCCCTGGCCAGGGGCTCTCGAGTTTTAGACGTCAAAACGTCTTGAATTAAGATATCGAGAGCTTTTGGAGGGCATTGAGTGAAAACTGGTAAAATTGTGGAAACCTGAAAGGCTTCACATGGTAGGAGTGTGAAACCAGTTAAACTGATTTCAAGCTGAAAATAAAAAGCTTAAAAGCCATATAATGTTAACATGACTCAGCTCTAGGATTTAAACATAGAGTCAAAAACTCCTCAAAGTATTCCGTGATGTGTTTGTCAATCTAAAATCATGGTAAAGGGTGGGGTTCTCACTAACCATCAGACTCGTATGATAAGTCTAGAATCTCCTATAAGAGTCTCATATATAAAAAATAAAAGTTTCACCAACCGTAGTTGTAGAGAAAACACCGCCTTAAACGAATATTGTTATCGATAGGTTTTTTATTATTCTAACACGGTAAATTCCGACAAATAGCTGCTTTTGTGGTTAGTGGGGAAGTAATCTCACTTCACCCACTTTCTCATCAAAACCCGGAACTCCAAGAAGTTCTCCGGCTCCCGTTCTAAGCTGAACGTTCTCTTGCAGACTAGTATCGTGTTTCAGCTGTTTTTTCAATAAGCTTGTTTGCAGCTGCACTTAACCTTAAAGTTTAATCTCTGGTGTAAAAGAACTTTCACAGTTGAGCTCCTCGGTTCTCTAAACCGTAAGATCCTTTCAACTTTGGAGTTAAATAACCCGGTAAGCTCTAAGACCTCGTACATCCGGGCCACCGTATAACCCAGCAAGATGATGGCTTGGATAGCCCTCATGTGTTACACAAAATATAAAACTATGAGGTTTTCATACACAAACTGGATAGAGAACACCACCTGAAGTGAGGTAATCTCGATGTTCTCCTAAACTCGAAACTTC
>NC_033634.1:9894095-9902735 GCF_001540865.1 Ananas comosus | reverse complement strand
GAAAAGAGTAAGTGTTATGTTTGTACTGCGATAAACCCACTAATACCTATCCAATAGCTTTAGCCGTATGAAATATGAACAAGTGTGATGAATCAGATCTCTGTGGTGTTGTCTTAATCCAATATCCCTGTGTACAAACCCTGTGAAAACTCATTCACAGGGTAAATACGATTTTGAATTTTTATATAGATGATTACGGATTTATATTTCGTGTTAGGTTGGTTTTTATTTTCTAACGAGACGATTTGGGTGGTGTGTGTCAGATAAACCGGGCTAATGTTTGTCTTTTCTTTTTTTTTTCCTATTTAGTTAATGGTTGAAAAGAAGAGAGAAGTGAGTTAGGTGATTTTAAGATCTGCTTCTCGGAAATGACAGCAGGAGGAGGCGGTGGCGTCGGTTGCTCTATCTCAAAGCCGCCAACGATTTACGAATTTATTCACAAGCATTTAATTGTCGTGAGAAAATCCAATATCGCTGTGAGAAATTGACAGTGATATATGGATCGCTGGGGTGTATATCGTTGTGAAAAATTTTCACAGCCATTAAACCCACAATAAAATTCATGGTGATTCTCTTCTCTTTCTACATGGGGATAGGTAAACTTTGTAGCTCACCTATCGATGTTGATGTTGGGCTTTCAATTGGTTGCACATCAATTATTGTGCCACAAACTTTCCAGCATTCTTTTTCATCTCGGGCTACTAATAGTGCAATTTCAAGTCCTTATATATTTTAATGCTATCGGAATGAAGTGCATAAGGTGCTCGATATGTCTTTCTTGAAATATCCTCTCTAATTTCTGCATCTGCTGGCACACAAAGTCGGTTTCGAAACTGAAATACATCATGATCATCAAATGGACTTACTGGTGCAACCTTCCATAATATTGGATCAGATTTTTTGCAAACTTGAATCTTGAGCTTGTATCTATTTGATTCTTTCCAATGGTGTAGGCTGCAAAACCAATGCCATCAATTCTATTGATGTCTCATATGTTACAACCTCCAACTCCAACCATTGCATCTTCACTAGCAGCAATTCTGTAGTTATCAACATTGCCAAATTCTCTGCCAAATTGCGCCTTAGAGCATCCGCCACAACATTCGCCTTTCGAAGATGGTAGAGAATAATCATATCATAATCCTTAAGTAGCTCCAACCATCTTTGCTACCTCAAATTCAACTTATTTTGAGTAAAGAGGTATTTTAAGCTCTTATGATTAGTATATTTTACAATACTCACAAAAAAAATAGTGCAGTCGTAGTTTAAGTCAAAGATTATGACTGCCAACTCTAAATTTTGAGTATGATAATTCTTCTCATGCTCCTTCAGTTGACGGAGGCATAGACAATTACTTTCTTGTTCTACATTAGTACGGATTCCAACCCACTATGGAAAGCATCACTATACACAACATAAACTCGCTCCTGTCATAGGCATTGCCAAAATCAAGGTGGTCGTCGATTGCTCTTTAAATTTCACAAACTCTTCTCATACTCATCACTTTAAATGAACTTTGTTCCTTTATGTGTGAGTCAAGTGAGGAAAGTAGATAATCTCACAAATCCCTCAACGAATTGCCTATAATATCCAGCTAGATCGAGAAAACTCCAAATCTCAATGGTATTTGTTGGTCTAGGCCAATCCTTGATTGTTTTAATTTTCTTAGGATCCACTGCAATTCCAGCTTCAAAAATTACATGCCCCAAGAATGCCACCTCACGTAGCCAAAACTCATATTTCTTCAACTTTGCGAAGAGTCTAGATCTCTTCTCTTGAAGTACTTGTAATACTTGTCTTAAGTAATCCTCATGCTTCTTATCACTTCGAGAATAAAATCAAATTGTCGTCGACAAACACCACAATGAAATAGGGGAGTCAACGAGCCGAACACGAGCGAGTTGGGGTTGGCTCGTCTTCGGCTTGTTTATGGCTCGTTAAAGAATCGAGCCGAAAAATTCAGCTTGTGTTTGGCTCGTTTATTAACGAGCTGAACATGAGCTGGCTCACGAACAATAAATTAAAAGAACTAGAAATGGTATATATGAGAAATAAACTTTTTAGATCTTACCTATTAGATTTTGATGTAATTGTTGAAACTTTACATAAAATAAGTCTTTTTATAATTGAGTTGGGATTTATATTTAGGTTGGACTAAAAGTCAATTAATAAAAATTTATATTTTATATAATAAAATTATTTATTTATATATATAAATATAAATTATATAAATTATATAATATAAAAAATATATATTCAAGTTGTTATCGAGCTGAACATGAGCGAGCTAAACCAGCTTGTGTTTGGCTCATTTACTAAATGAGCGATTCGATCTTAGGCTTATTTTGAGCCGAACACGAGCTGACTCACAAATAGGAAGCTAAATTGCCACCCGTACAATGAAACTAGCCAAAAATGGCTTGAAGATATGGTTAATCAAATTCATAAATATTGCCAAGGCATTGGTGAGCCCAAATGGTATCATTGTGAACCTATAGTGTCTATGCCGTATCCGAGAAGTCATCCTAGGAACATCCTAAGGCTTGATCTTAAGCTGATGATACTCAGACTGTAGATTGATCTTTGAATACACCTTCGATCATTGAAGTTGATCAAATAAATCATCAATCCTTGGCCATGAATACTTATTTTTGATCGTGACTTTATTGAGTTTATAATAGTCTATATATAATCAAAGTGATCCGTCTTTCTTCTTAGCAAGTAGTGTCAGTGCCCCCTAAGGTGATACAATAGGCTTAATAAAGCCTTTCTCTAATAAATCCTACAATTGCACCTTTAATTATTTCAATTCAGTTTGCACCATTCTATAAAGTGCCTTCGAGATTGGGATAGTTTTAGGAATCAAATCAACCACAAACTTGATCTCTCTATTAGGAAGCATCCTTAATAACTCTGCAGGAAAGATATCTATAAACTCCCGCACAATTGGGATATTTTCAATTCTAGGAGTATCACTTATCCACAACTATAGCCAAGAAGGCTACACATCTACTCTTAATCAATTGCTTAGCTCGAGTGGATGATGTAATCATCGCAAACAACGAACTCCGACACACTCTAAATATTACTTTCTCCTGTCCTGGCTCACGAAAATCACTGACTGACTCTTACAATCAATGGTAGCATGATACCTAATAAGCCAATTCATACCTAATATCACATTAAACTCTCCCATTTTGGGCAAAGCGAATAAATCTGTCAGCATAATCCAATCTGCAACCCAAACATGGCAACTAAGGCAAAACTTCTGAATGTTCAAGGTATGGTTGAAAACCAAAATTCGTTGTGGGTGCAGTGTAGGAATGATCCTAATGCCATACCACTCAGCGAATAGCCAATTGGTGAATGAATGTGATGCATTGATATCAAGTAGTGCTCCAACTCTGATGTTATTAATTATAATGATATCTGAGATGACATCCTTCGTTGTTGATCCATCTTTCGCCTGGACCTCATACATACGCCTGCTAAGTACCTGCCACGAGCTCTTGTACTGCCATGATGCTGGTGGTCATCCCACTTGACTGAAAATAGGTGGGGTGCCATGACCTTGCCTTGGTGATGTCAGGGCTAAAGCTGATAATGGTGCCTGTGATGTAATCCTCAGGCACTAGTACTAAAGGTGGCCCTCTTGACTATAATGATAACACTTGTCCCCACACCGTGCGTTTTTTGGAAGCACATAAAGACCACCATAAATCATGCACTACAACGGCTGTCGATGATCGAATGTCCTTCTTGAAGAAGATGGCATCTTCGAGATTGATTCCTAAGGTATTTGGGTGGCCTTCTTGAGTTTTACTTGCTATTTGCACACTCAACCACTTGTCTCTTGCCCTTGGCTCTATCCAGGGCTTCCCTTTCCTCTTGTGCAATCTTCATGCCTTTCTCCACGATAAAGGCGAGATCCAAAAGTATGCTTTCTAATATAGGTCAAGCTGAAATCTTGGGTTTTATCCAGATAAAATATGAGTAAATGCCATAGGGAAATTTCAAAATTTCTTTTAAAGATATTTATGAATATTTGTATGAAGAATTTAATGACCAGATCCAAAGTTTTGAAAATTTAAATTCAATTATGGCTTTTGAATTTAAAATTTATAATTTTTAATCTGAATCAATTTAGAATTTTAAAACTTTTAAATGTTAAATTTATACATCTAAATTAGATATTGTTGAACTAATTTGATTCTTGAGACTCAAAAACTTCAAATTGAGCTAATATTTTTAGTTTGTTAAACCATTTCTACTTTGGGCTACTTACAAGGATCATCAAGGTTGATCATTGGTTCGAGAACAATTTTGATTGACTGAATGGTCAATCGCCTAAGAAGTTGTAAGATAGTGAATCCTCGTTGTGATAGGCCACTTTTGGTCAAAATGACCAAAGTGTTGTGAGAGGGATAGTTGGACAAAGGCCATTTGACATTCCAACAATGTTGGAAGGGTTAAAGTTGGGTTCCAAGAAGTTAGAAGGGTTTTAGCATTGCCCTACGCGAAAGGGAGCCGAGCACTGCCGAAACTGTAGTCTGAGCACTGCTTAAAGTTGGGTTCCAAGCGAGTTAGAAGGGTTTTAGGTAATCTGATGCATTGGTGAAGTCGGTTCGGCGATCCGATGGGTCTATGCGAGGATATTAAAGAAAAACCTGTTTTTGGCTTCGTTTGCCGCAGTCAGAAGAAATAGGCGGCGGAAAATTACGAAACTGAGTTTCTAGCATCCGGCATCACCAGAAGGTGGGGGGTGCCACCCGAAGCAGTTGAACTTCTTTTTATGTCTAAGTTATGTTATTGATCATATATTTCACATGTTGACACTATGCATTATAGGATGATTTGGATAGTTGCATTTCTATTTCCTTGCATGCCTCCTTGATAGTGTAGCATTGTGAGTTGGACACTTGAACCTAGGGTGCATGAGGATTAGGTCTTGTGACATAGAATCCTATAGTGATAAAGACAAGTGATGAACTTGAACTTGTGATGATGAAAACAAGTGACATGTGAATTAGTGTAGTCGAGGCACTTATAACATGAACGAGTGGCATGTAAATTAGTGTAGTTGAGGCACTTACAACCTAATGACATGAATGAGTGGCATTTGGATCGAGTGTAGGAGAAACACTATGATATGATCTTAGGGATAGAAGATTTTTCGATTGTCGAGTGGTGCATTTGAAACTAGTGCAGCAGAAGCACTATGACCCTTGTAGACAGGGTATCCTCAGGTTGTGTGAGGACTGAGATTTTTTTTTACAGTGCAACTCAACTCTCTGTTGATGATGTTTATGTGTGTAATTTAATTACATAAACACTCGTCAAGTTTCAGGAGAAAATGAGCTAAAAGGGAGAAGTTACGCGATTATTAGTTTTCACTTAAGCGAATAGTAACTCCGGTTTTCCGGAGAAGCCACGGAGTAGAGTTGGCTTTCGGCGCGTATCGGACTCCGGTCATAGCGATCCAATAGGTCGTTTTGAACGGTTCAGCTATTCTGGAACCAATGGCACTGACGAATTTTAGATCTGATGCACGGTTTTCGAGAAAATCTGAAAATACCTATTTCTTATATAATTGTGCATCATTTTGGCCTTTTGGAGAGAGAATGGATTTCGTCGTGAATCGGAGATCAAATCGGACGAAACGAAATGCTAGATTCGATGCCTCGACGTGCTGAACGCGTTGGCATGATCCGATCGGAAATCCGATGGACGGATCTTTGGGAATTGCAATAAGTTCGCTAAGGGGTCGAGAGTGGAAAATCGGAAAATTCGCAAAAGTCGTAATATTTTATGTACCGAATCGCGCGAGATCGATTGTGGAGGTGTAAAAACGCGAGAGTTACCCATTGTGAAGGACTAGGTTTGAAATTTATAGTTTCGGTGGACTTTGGTGCAAAATTGCACCTTGTATACAATGTGCATCTAGGGTTTCTATGCACGAAACCCTAGATCTACTCGACCCAGCGCCCCATCTGTGCCCTAGCCGACCTCAGAGTAGCCCTGCCCTAGCCATGCTCTCACCCCGGCCGCCGGCAGGTGCCCGGCCGCCGGAAAACTAGAACCCGGCCACCCCCTCCATCCTTCTCTCTCAACCAATCCACCTATCCACCTCTCCATCTCTGCCCGAGGACCACCTGGGAGATCATCACCCTTGGGCCCCCATCCCCTGGCCATGCCCGACCTCCGACGAAGCCCCGGCGCCGTCCCGGTCGTCCCTGCGCACTGCCGCCGCCGCCTAGGCAGGCTGCGGCCAGATCTAGGCAGATCTGGCCCAGGAGCTTTAGCTCCCTGCTAGCACTGCCGCCGCCACTTTGGGACGGCCGAGACGCCCTTCCCCGGAGCCCCAGCGACCTCCGCCGCCGGCCCCACCGTCTGCGCACGCCGCCGGAGCCGCCCCAGCTCCCTGCGGTCACCTGCTATCACCCAGGCCGAGTCTGGGTGATCTTTGCATCCGCGCGCCGCCACCGCTCCCCGCTGGCCGCGCCGCCATCCTGGAACCTCCGGCGACCTCCGGCGTGCCTCCCCGTCATCCCCGCGCGCCGCCGGTCGCCGCTCGTGCACCCTGCGGCCGCCCAGAGCTTGTGCGGGCCGAGGCCGAGCCACCTCGGCCACCGCACGACGCCGCCGCCCACGGAGGGGTGCACCATGACCCCCTCGGCCTCCGACGACGGATCGACGTCGCCCCGACCTCCTCCGGCCGCCGCCGCGCCGCCGGGAAGCCTTGAACCCGAGAGCTGTTGGCGGAATTGATCTCCTCCGCCGCGCCACCGGCCGCCTCCCGCCGCCGGCCAGCAGGTTCCCCGGACCCGTTGGACCAGCCGCACCCTTCCCTTGCCGGAGCGCACGCCGTCCGACAGCCGCCGGCCGTGCCCTAGCTCCACCCTGTCCGGTAAGCTGTTTTCAGCCTGTCTGCGCACTAGTTCCTTGTTTAGATCACTGTTCCTGCGACCCGGGGCTGTTCCGATGCCCCCGGAGGTGAGCACGGTGATCGTCAGTCAGTCCTGATCACAATGCTCACCTCATTTAGGGTCAGCGAGCTCCGGATGAGTTAATTAGATGCGTTTTAGTTTCAGTGCGCGTTGTTTAGTTGAACTTCGTGTCGCTCGTGCGCGTCCCACAGTGGCCGGAATTGCTCTGAAAGGTGAGCACGGCTTCCGGCACGCCGAGACCTGTCAGCGGGTGTCTCAGCTTCGCTGATTCACTTCTGGTTTGTGCAGACGGACCATAACAGCGCCGAAATCGCATGAAATAATGCGATTTCGGGTATTCGGAAGGGCTTTTATGCAATTCCGGTTGTTGCGGTTGCTGTTGGCAGCATGGGTAGGCTGTGGGTGATCTCTGGACTGATTGTCCAAGGCCCCGGACCTTTGCGAAGATCGGAAATGTATTTTCGGTGCGTTTGTCGGCAAAACCCGTCGACGGAACGCGGTTTTGGTTCAGAATTATTCCGACGGTGCTTCGTGAGCTTTTGTGCAGTCGCTGAGCCTTGTTGGCTGGTCACTCGCGTCATTTCGAGAGTTCAGAAATGACGGGTGAGCGACGGTGGCTTTCGGTGTCGAAATAGACACTTCCGGAAACCCGGATCCCAATAATTTTCCACCAATAGTTGTTTGGTTGTGTATCCTTGTGTTTGCTGCCATGTCACACTAAAATAAGTGTTTAGTGGCAGCAAATGACTTGTGGCATGATTCGGTGCCTTCCGGGATAGTTAGTGGGTCCCGACGGAGTCCCGGTGCGATTTTCGGGACTTCCGGCGAGTTATGGCAATCGGTATTGGGAAACCGATTTCTGTGGGATTGTTTGTGGGTTATGCTTTTAGGGTTTCTTAGCTGTGGGTTAGACACTAACCCAGTGGACCCTCCTTAGGTCCAGTTGACATTCTTTTGCAGTCAGGAGACAGGCGCGACAGTTGTACAGGTGGGTACTTCGATCCGATGTTGGTACAGTGGTGCACGCTCGGTGACGTTTCCTTTACCCTTGTTGTTTATATCTTTTACCATATATATGTTGAGCCTTGCACCCATGCTGTTTCCTTATTACTCTACTTAGTTGTTGCCAGGTGTAGTATCATGTGTAGGAGTAGAGTAGACTTTATCTGTATATGATATTTATGATTTGGTTGGTCTGATCTCCTATGTGATCTCCATGACTTGGTTGGTCGACATTGCATCTCCTACACTTGTGACCTGGTTGGTGGTTTCTTGTACCTCGTATCAGTGACCTGATTGGTCGGTCTTTTGACTTCTGTTGTCCGATGACCGTTGAGGTCGGTGTACCCTGAGGGGTCGGATTGTCGGCTAGTGGCCGACGGTAGTTCTAGATTATATACTTGTGACATGATTGGTCGAGTTCATATCCTATACTTGTGACATGATTGGTCGAGTTTCATACGCTATACTTGTGACCTGGTTGGTCGATTTGGTTACATGATGACCCATGCGGTCGATGGTTCCATGTTGATATCATGCTTAGGAGTAGAGTCGACTTATCTGTTCACTATATCTGTGATTTGGTTGGGCGGTTCCCCTATTTTGATATCTATGACCTATTCGGTCGAGTTGTTATAGTTCTATCTTGACATACGTAGCCGACTAGTTGCTGATGGCCTATACGGTCGGTGTG
>NC_033634.1:9788644-9894080 GCF_001540865.1 Ananas comosus | reverse complement strand
TGGGAGTGTTATTTCAGGGACCCGAGTGCCCAACCGTTAGGTTGGTAAAAAGGCCTTTTCTTGTGGGAGAACGGCACCTAGTCTGGCGACCACAAGCACTTTACGACTATGCTTCTGACCCAGGGGCTTCATTGCGAGGGTCAGGTACAGGTTGAGCAGTGTGGCATGTGCCTGAGGTCTTCGGACCAATAGGGCAGCGAGATTGGGTACTTTTGAGGTTATCGTCAGTTGACGCATATGTCTATAGTAGCAGTCGTTGCATGCATATTTACAGTTCTTACTTTATAGTTGTCTTGCTACTATAGTAGATATTCATGTATGCTTTCGATTTCAGTTACAGTAGCGGTAGCCGTTATTCAATCTAGTTCTTACTTTCTTTCAGTTTATTGCTACTGTATTCGGTATATCTGCTCATTACTTTACATATCTCTTTCGTTTATTGTTGTTGCTGCTATATTTCCACTGACCCGTGATGTTGTATAGTTCTTCCTGATCCGGTGAGTACTCCTCACCTTCTTCGGCTTGCGGTACCCACTGGGAGGGGAGACATGTTTACATGTTCTCACCTCCCCCACTATTTTTCAGGTATCGCAGGCGATGTGTATTGGGACGAGACGTGAGGTACGTTCGTAGTGGTCGATAGAGCTTCCGACCCAGGTTGTTCGGTTTAGTTTCTTACCCTTCTTATTTCGGTCGATGTATAGTTTAGTTGGTTTATGTGGTTCAGTATTTATTTACATTTGAAAATGTGGATTTCTGAATTTTGTAAAATAAAAGGTTTTCTACCCCTCGTGGTAGCGTTTTTAAAGAATAAAGGTTCCTGTGTAGGGAACAGTTTTCAAAAGATTTTCTATGGATTTATATTTAGACATTGAATGCAAATCTGTGATGTGAATGGTGAATGTATGAATGTATGGTGATTTCTATATTCATTTAGTTGTGGTTGTATCCTGTTTGTACTGTTGTACTTGTGCGACGCCGTGCAAATACAGGGGAGACTCTGTCCGTGTGAACAGTGGAATCTCTGTATTTGTGGCGGGTCTGGCATACTCTGGGGTCAGGTTTTCAAAAAGAAAAAAAAAAAATTCAGACGCTTTTCCGCTATCTTTTAAACTCAAAGGGACCCCGGGGCGTGATAGGTTGTGAGGATTGGATCATTCCTACTTAGTCTGTTTTCACTTGGCGTGGTCGCTCCACCCAAGCAGTGGTCTCTGGAGTACTTCACGATAGGGGCAGACATAGTTGTCCTGCAGGCGGTCTCGGTGTGCGAGTGCAGATTCTCCTCACCTATGAGATTTTAAAGAGTGAGTTGTGGTGTAACCTTCGGGTTAGCCAAGTAGATTGGATAACAAGTGAATGAATGACATAGTAGATCATGCATTCATACCATGACATGTACATAGAGACATGTTAGTAGATTTGTCCTAACTATGTGCATATCTTTATTTATGATATTGTTGAAGCATAGTAGCATGATAGTAGACTCATTGCTATGTAGAGTTAGCATTCTTTATATCATGCTGATCAAGGCATATATAGTATCATGTTTGCAGATTTCATTACTATGTAGCAGTTGTTTTCATATTACGTATCTATCTACTTATGCCTACTTAGACCTAGTGGGAACATCGGCGGAATCGGCGGTCAAACCCACTGGGAACTATTCGTAGTTCTCACCCCACTTTATTGCAGGGCCGAGTTCGAGCGGACCGGGCGAGGACCGCGGAAAGGCCATAGCGCCCTAGTTAGCTTGCAGCTTCCTTTTGCATTAGAGTACCCTCATGTACATGAGCGACATATGATGTACAGATGTGAGGATACTTTGGAGAGCTGTTTTGTATTATGAGAAGAATATGTAAACCAATTGTGTAAATGGTTGTATGAATGTAATAGCTAGAACTGTCTCTCTTGTTTGCTTGTATTATTATTACTTGCTTGGATCATGTATGTGGTTGATGTTTTTCCTGGGCAACTATATGTACATGATCTTGTTGTTGAGCCTTGGGCGGACAGGGGAGGTTCTGTCCGTTCGGCGTCTGTTTCACGTGCCCCAACCGACCAAATTGACGGTTGCGGGGCATGACAGAAGTTGTGATCGACTATCTTCAATGGAATTTTCTATTCAATAGCTTGCACGAATCTCATTCTACTCTTTCTATCTCCTCTACCTCTTTTCGCTCTTACACAACCAGAGGACACATGCCCCCTCATCTCTCTCCTTTTTTTTTTTTTTCCATCCTCTTTATTTCCTCCTATCTTCTGTCCACCATATCTGTCCTTCTCTCTCCTCTACCTCCTTCTCTCCTCTACCTCCTTCATTCTTTTTCTTTCTTGTTTCTCTTGTCCACGTAAGGTAGGCCGCTAACCTATGTTACCACTTTGGGCCATTTGAAGTTTTCTCTTGCATGTTGAGTCTTGCTTTGGAGTGATGGCCGACAATCTCGAAGATTTGGGCCTTGGATGGAGCTTGGAAGCTTCAAATAGAGAACATGCTCTGCATAAGCCATTCTTCAATTTTGGGTAATTAAATTCTAAGCTCATAATCAAAACCTATGTTATTTGATGATAAAATCCCTTTTTTTGGAAATGGTGCTTAATGTTTATTTTTAAGGAATTTGCTTTTATTCCCATACAAATTGGTTTTATTTTGTTTAATTTTGCTCTGGTTAAGTTTGGGTTCAATCATACGGTTTCTGGTTTGTGTATAGTAGAGTATATTATAGAGGTGGGTCTCCAACAATACGTTCTATATACATGTTATGATATATAGATATCTCCATAAAAAGTAAAATAGAAAAGACAAGAGAGGAAGAAGAGAAACAAAAATCTAGTACGTTATCATGGAAGCAAAACAATACTAATTTTATTGAAGAAAAATTATGAGCACACCCAGATACAAATATTTCATGACGTACGGTGCCGGCTTACTCTAATTAATTAGACGACTTGCGGCCACAACTTTTAATTACTCAGTACTCACCAGCTTCATTAACCAAATAATCCCGGCCTATCTATTTATAACTAATTACATGGAATCCTAATCTAATTAGACTTCATCTTAATCACAATTTAAATAATCAAATCTAATAATAGATAAGATCAAATAATCTAATCCTAATCTAATTATTCATTAGCATTATCTCTAACACTCCCCGATAATGCTAATGTTGTTCACACCGATCTTCTCTCAGCAAAATGTGAATTTCTCCAATGGTAGTGGCTTTGTGAAAATATCGGCCATCTGCTCCTCGGTAGTGCAGTGTATAAACTTGACTTGTCTGTTGGCGATCTATTCACGAATAAAGTGATGTCGCAATTCGATGTATTTAGTCCGGCTATGATGAATAGGGTTTTTTGCCATCGCAATAATTGATTGATTGTCGCAGTAAATCACGATTAGATCTTCTTGCTTACGCTTTAAATCTGCCAAAATTTGCCATCCAGATTGCTTGACATGTAGCAGCCGTAACTGCAACGTATTCGGCTTCTAAAAATGATAGAGCTGTCAACTACTATTTTTTTGAGGACCAGCAATTGCTTGCATTAAGGTTGAACACGAACCCGCTCGTGCTTCTTCTATCATCTATCGAACCTGCCCAATCACTGTCAGAACAACCAAAAAAATAAAAATTGTTAGCGTTAATATATCACAACCGGTAGTCTCTTGTTTTCTTCGGATATCTCGATATCCTTTTCGCCTTATATTTCCACTTAAATCCAATAACTTCTTTTTCTATGGACGGCACAACAAGCTCCAGGTATTAATTTTCTCTAGCGCTGCAATTTCTTCATTCATGGCCTTACACCAATCATTTGATTTTGCTGCCTCCTCCAAGGTTTGTGGTTCACCAAATTATGAGTACATGCACTGCTCGTATGTTTTAGTAAATGACTTTACTTTTCTTGGCGTCGTCTCTGGAGAAGTTTCTGGTGAACTCTGTACTGAAGTTCGCAG
This sequence comes from Ananas comosus, assembly GCF_001540865.1. Classification (NCBI taxonomy): domain Eukaryota; kingdom Viridiplantae; phylum Streptophyta; class Magnoliopsida; order Poales; family Bromeliaceae; genus Ananas; species Ananas comosus. The sequence goes on along the minus strand of NC_033634.1, from coordinate 9,890,125 downwards.
TGTTGTTTCCGAACTTGTCATACTTTCACCATTGTTTCTATTTTTAGTTGCAATTTCATTTTTGAGTATCGGAAGTGGATTATCCTGCACGTTTGCATTCTAATCCTAAGCTTTTTGTTCATCAAATATAGCATCATGACTTATAATAAAAAAGTTAGTAGTAGGATTATAAAATCAATAGGCTTTACTTCTTTCGCTATACCCAACAAAAATACACTTTTGACTATTAGCATCCAGTTTTTGCTTATTTTGTGATGGGATATTAACAAAAGAGATGGATCCAAAAATTTTAAAGTGTTTTACTTTCGATTTCCAACTTGTCCATACTTCATAAGGTGTAATATTATCCAGCGGTGAAATTGGACTTTTATTGAGAATATATGTTGCAGTAGATACCACTTCTGCCCAAAATTTATTCGGGAGTTTTCTCGCTTTCAACATGCTTTTTGCCATCTCGACTAAATTTTGACTTTTGTGCTCTGCAATACCGTTCTGCTGAGACGTGTAACTAGTTGTCAACTGCCTATAGATATCATTAGTTTCACAAAAATTTTCAAACTTGTTAGAAATAAATTCTCCCCCTCGATCTGTACAGAGGGTCCTAATATAATAACCGGATTCGTTCTCAACCAAATTTTTAATTTTATGAAAAACATCAAAAGTTTCGAATTTATTTTTAATAAATAAACCCAAGTCATCCGGCTATAGTCATCCACGAAAACCACAAAGTAATAATTGCCGCTGAGCGACGCTATCTGCATCGGCCCCATATACATATGCATGTATTCAATTCTAATGGTTCCTTCGATCGAGTAGCACCGGCAATGTGGAAAAATATCAAATCGTCAACTAATTGCTGAATAAAGAAAAGTGCATTCACATCTTTTTTCAGATTCTCTCCGATTGTTTCTTTACATCATTTTTCTACAAAATTTCATAAATTTTAGAATCGCAATAACGCCCGCATTTTTACGCACCAAAAATCATAGTTGTCTCCTTTAAATATAGGGATTTCTTGTGTAACTCCATTGACCCTGTTAAATGCTATCGATACCTTCTCCTCTCAAAAACTTGTCTCTGATACTACAATTGTTACGACGGTGGGCCTCCACCAAATACGTTCTATATACTTGTTATGATATATAGAGATCTCCATAAAAAATAAAATAGAAAAAAACGAGAGGAAGAAGAAAAATAAAAATCTGGTGCGTTACGGTGGAAGCAAAACAAAGCCAATTTTATTGAAGAAAAGTTATGAGCACACTCCAATGCAAATACTTCATGACGTATGGCGCCGGCTTACTCTAGTAAAATAGACGACTTGCGGCCACAACTTTTAATTACTCATCAGCTTCATCAACCAAATAATCTAGGCCTATCTATTTATAACTAATTATATAAAATCCTACTCTAATAAGACTTCATCTTAATCACAATTTAAATAACCAAATTTAATAATAGATAAGATCAAATAATATAATCCTAATCTAATTATTCACTGGCACTATCTCTAACAGAGTAATCATATCCTTATGGTGGAACATCATATCCCACCGATAGAAACCTTATTTAATAGCCAACCTATGGTCGACCACAAGATCGATCAGTTTTGGTTGACTATCCTATGACCAATGGTCGACTGTCCTACATGTATAAAGTATAATAGTACTAAACCTTTTAATCTAGCTATATTATTTTGGACAGTGGTTAGATCTAAGAGATTGAAAGGGCTAAATATGTTAGAACTAGAGTAGTTCTAGAATCGACGACCACTTTGGGAAGCGAGGCGACACGGGGCGGGCCCCCGAGCGCGATAGAGACTAAATTTAATAAATTGAAGGCCGAAAAGAGATGTCGGCCGCCTGTATAAAACCTGCCTCTAGTTGGGGCCATCAGCTCAGCCATGCAGATTGGGGCTGGCAACATACACAGTAGGGGTGAAGAGAGAATGTGACAAGCATTGCATACCAACCAGAAAATACCTGACATGAACAAGCCACCTATATTATAACACATAATCACTTCTAATAATTTCTTAATTAGCCAGCTATATTTATTAATTACTACCACATAATAATAATAATAATAATAATAATGATGCAAGGTTTTGATCAAATTTTAGTATCAATTTGTGATAGATCTGAATCCAAATCACGATCAATAAAATAAAAATAAGTGGTACAAAACTGATCCTGAAATAATGTCATCATGTTTTAATCACTGATCATTGATGTATAAAAGAATTCAAGAATCATTAAAATAGCAAATATCGACTGCTTCAACTGCCTCTAATTAAAGAAATAAAATAGAAAAAAATTATCATAATTTTAAAATATTTTAAAAAAATCTAGCCCATTAACATATGTAGCATTCAAACCGGTATTTGTCTAAATCACTATCCAAAATACTTGAAGTTCAAATTACTAGTATTAATTTAATACGCGACTTTTGCTGTGTTCCATGTGTTCACTAGCGAGCTTGTGGCGCAACGATTGAGAGTATAAATGATAAATACATGATTAACTAATAGATTGAGCATTTGAAGAATAATGATTGTTTTATATTTATTTAACATGATACCATGCTAAAAGATTCAGAGTTTGAATCTCATTAGACTTTTATTATTATTAATTGGGTAAACTTCAAATACCACCCATGTGATTTTTCATACTTTCTCACTTAGCACTCTGTGGTTTAAAGTGTATTAATTTAATATTTCATACTTTCTCACTTAGCACTCTGTGGTTTAAAGTGTATTAATTTAATACCATATGATTTTATTTTTCTCTTTTCGTCAGCTCCTCCGTTAATATTCATTAAATTATATACAAAAAACTTCAGATACCCTATCTAGATTTATCGAATATTCACTTTAGTATCTTTTAGTTTTAACTTTGTCACTGATTTAACGAAAAAAATTAGTAGAAGGGCTAATAAATTAAAAAGAGCAATAAAACCATAGGATACTAAATCGATACACTTTAAACCACAGGGTATCAAAGTAAGAAAGTGCGAAACTACGGAAGTGGTATTTAAAAGTTTTCCTTATTAATTTTATTCTTTTAAATTACTATTCACGTCTTGGGCCTATCAAAACTATCTCAAGCCTAGGCCTTTATAGGTGAGAAAAAATGTTAAATATTTAGAAAAAATATTTGAGACTAGAATAGAATTCTCCCACAAAGCAGGGTGTCATATGCAAGATGGACCTTGAAAATTTCTCTATATATGTATGAGGAGGCAAAACAAATGCCCTTGTGCCATACGCTAGTGTTAAGCTCATTTCATGCACTTTGTAACACTTGTTTAATTAATTTCTCTCTCTCTCCAATGAAGTCTAATGAGCTTTTCTATACAAAAATAATGAGGAGAACTCAAGAGAACACCACTGGAATAGTTCTTGTTCTAATATTCTCCTCAGTTGTTCTCACCATTGTGCCTGTATACTTTTTCCCCTTATGGAAAAGAAGCAGCAGCAGTAGTAGTACTACTGCAACTTCATCACCTCTTCCCCTGCCATCTCCTCCGCCTTCCGTGAGGAGCGCGACGATGCGCAGCGGTGCGAAATGCGACATCTTCAGCGGGGAGTGGGTTCCGAACCCGAAGGCGCCGTACTACACGAACGGGACGTGCTGGGCGATCCACGACCACCAGAACTGCATGAAGTTCGGGCGGCCCGACGACGGGTTCATGAAGTGGCGGTGGAGGCCCGACGGGTGCGAGCTGCCGGTCTTCAACCCCGCGCAGTTCCTCGAGCTCGTCGGCGGCAAGTCCCTGGCGTTTCTGGGGGACTCGGTGGGGAGGAACCAAATGCAATCCTTGATGTGCCTCCTCTCTAAGGTAATAATAAGAATTGCATAGACTTTACGTAAGGAAAGAGAGCTAGGCGTCACAAATACTGACACGAGATACAAAACACGACATGACTCGTAATAAGAATTGCATAGACTCTACATAAGGAAAGAGAGCTAGGCGTCACGAACACTGACACAAAATACGAAATACGACACCACTCGAACACCGTAACTCGACAACTTTCAATAAATTAAGATACAGACACGACATAGACACCGCTAATAAAATATAATATTATTAATATAATAATATATTTTTATTATGTATAAAATATTAAATTTGATAAACTATTATTATATTTTTCGTACGAATGAAAGTTTATAAAATTTTCAATTATAATTCATATATTTTAAGAAATTTTTTTTTTCACCGTACATAATTTANTAGCCTTTTACGAAGAGTAAATAAGAAAGTCTGAAACTTTTCAGGAGTATATAAGTAATTGCTTCTTTTTAATTATTTTACCTAGTTTTTTTTTAACTGCAAGACTTAATCAACACAAATAATAAAGTGAACAATGTAAAAGTAATTGAAAGGTCGAGGACTAAAAATTGATGTCATAAGTAGAATATTAATGGTTTTGGAATTGAGTTGGTGTAAAATATAAATCCCGCTTTGAGGTGTACCGATAGTATTGCTCTACACAAATTAAGTACTCCAGTACTAATAAGAATTGATAGTTGAGAATCTAAGGACTCAGTACTCTAGTGTTAATAAAAAGACTTAAGCATATTGAACCACCGGTTTGGATTTAACCAGTTGTTATGTTAGAACATTGGATTGTTATATTGGTATCGTAATTAAACTGATTTGTCATTCGGAGTTATGAAATGAGTTTTATATTGTTTGGTGATCTTAGGTTAGAAAATTTGACACCATGAAGGTGTCGGAGTATTATGATTGGACACTCCCAGAGATTTGAAACTCTATTATAGTAATAAGTACGGTCTTAGTTTCGAAAATTTGACACCATGAACGTGTGGGGTTATTATGATTGGATACATATATAGAGATTTGAGGCTATTATAGTAATAAGTACAGATAACTCTTGTATTGTGCCAACATTGCGATTTCGTTTTCCATACTTTTCGTGCGAACATTTCAATTTTTGGAGATGAGTAGAAGACCTAAATTTATCCTATTATAAATATGATTCACTATTTCCAGTTAATTACTTTTAAAAGTTTGGCTTTTTAATGATCAGAGATTAGTAACTGCAATCTATTGATGTTAGTTGTTTAATACAAAAATAGAGTGATTAAGTTCCAAAATAGGGACATTAATATATGAGCATTGCTACCGGTACACCTTAAAGCGGTGTATATATTTTATACCCACTCCATTCCAAGGCTATTGATATTCTATTTGTCACATCAATTTTTTTTTTATACTAAAAATTTGAATTTTACCAATTTAAGAATAATGGGTGTAAGATCTTCACTTCCTTTTTGAGTATACAAGAAATATTTTCCATATATATATATATANTAATGATCAAAGGGTTTCAAAATTAGTAATTTTAATGGTTGATATGAGGGGTTTTCTCGTTTAACGGTGTAAAGCTATCCAAATCAATTGAATTTTTGTTAGAAAATTCTTTAAACTATTTAGAACAAGATTTATATTCTCGATCATGATTACAAAATTTCTATCATCACTTTTTAGAGGATATTCATTTTCAGCCATTCATTTTTACGCCCACTTGATGGACAAGAAAACAATATCGAAAAAGTATGAAATTTGATTTCTAGATACTTCAAGTAGTATAGATCATTTTCAACGGTGCCGATCGTCAATTTGAAGGCTCCATCATCAAAAACAAATGGGTGGTAACGGAGCCCATTTGCTACCGATAGTATTCCAGCTCAACTCGCTGTATGCGCTATGAATCGGCATTAAATAGGCGTTCAAGGACTGTCCACATCACACACGCGTCCGACACGAACACACCCGCGTCCGACACAGACATACAAGGCTTACAGAAGTGTCTATGATATATAGAAAGAGAGAGATCTATAATTTAACTTATGAGCAATACTATTGGTATATTTCAAAACTGGGTGTATATCGTTACCCCCACTGTATTATAAAATCATTAATATTTTACTTATCATGTCAAATTTTTTTAATTTTTACTAAAGTTTATTTCAATTTTTATCAACCTTAGAATAGTGAGGGTAAGACTTTCCCTCTCTTTTTGAATATGCAATAAACATTTTCCTTAATTTATAGTACTGCTAGCGACCATCACTACACTTTATCAAAATTTTACATCACTTCTTAATCTTTTAATTTTGACAATGTGGTCCTAAATCATTTTTATTTATTTAGATCAGGTCTCAGCGATCGAAAATTTAGTTTACTCTAAATGAAAACTACCACGCCGACACCATTAAATAATGTTATTTGACCGTAAAATGGAGCCTTTTTTATTTGGTATATTCGAAAGAATTTGGAGTGTTAAGAGGATATTTTTTATATTAGCCTTTTACGAAGAGTAAATAAGAAAGTCTGAAACTTTTCAAGAGCATATAAGTAATTGCTTCTTTTTAATTATTTTACCTAGTTTTTTTTTAACTGTAAGACTTAATCAACACAAATAATAAAGTGAACAATGTAAAAGTAATTGAAAAGTCGAGGACTAAAAATTGATGTCATAAGTAGAATATTAATGATTTTGGAATTGAGTTGGTGTAAAATGTAAATTCCGCTTTGAGGTGTACCGATAGCATTGCTCTATACAAATTAAGTACTCTAGTACTAATAAGAATTGATAGTTGAGTATCTAAGGACTCAGTACTCTAGCGTTAATGAAAAGACTTAAGCATACTGAACCACCGGTTTGGATTTAACCAGTTGTTAGTGTTAGAACATTGGATTGTTATATTGGTATCATAATTAAACTGATTTGCCGTTCGGAGGTATGAAATGAGTTTTATATTGTTTGGTGATATTAGGTGTCGGAGTATTATGATTGGACACTCCCAGAGATTTGAAACTCTATTATGGTAATAAGTACGGTCTTAGGTTCGAAAATTTCACACCATGAACGTGTGGGGGTATTATGATTGGATACATATATAGAGATTTGAGGCTATTATAGTAATGAGTACGGATAACTCTTGTATTGTGCCAACATTGCGATTTCGTTTTCTATACTTTTCGTGCGAACATTTCAATTTTTGGAGATGAGTAGAAGACCTAAATTTATCCTATTATAATTATGATTCACTATTTCAAGTTAATTGCTTTTAAAAGTTTGGCTTTTTAATGATCAGAGATTAGTAACTGCAATCTACTGAAGTTAGTTGTTTAATCCAAAAATAGAGTGATTAAGTTGCAAAATAGGGACATTAATTTATGAGCATCGTTACCGGTGCACCTTAAAGCGGCGTATATATTTTACACCTACTTCATTCCAAGGCTATTAATATTCTATGTCACATCAATTTTTTTTTATACTAAAAATTTGAATTTTATCAATTTTAGAATAATGGGTGTAAGATCTTCACTCCCTTTTTGAGTAAACAAGAAATATTTTTCATATATATATATATATAGAGAGAGAGAGAGAGAGAGAGAGAGTCCGGCTACTATACTCTTATGAGTACGATCACCTTCGTACTCATAAGTCGTTTTTGATAATAGAGCTTCCGAATCGACGATCCATACTATTAAATATTTTCTAGTGCATTGAAATTTTTAGAAATCAAATTTTATAATTTTTGGACATCATTTACTTTACGATCAAAAGATATCAAAATTGACAATTTTTAACAGCCGGTATAAAATACTTGCTAGTTTAATAGTGTAAAAGAATCAAAATCAGTTGAATTTTTTATAGAAATTTCTTTTCACTACCTATCTTTTTAGAACGTCGTTTAATTTTCACCGTTCATTTTATACCCGCTTGATGGACTTTATTATGATTTCGAAAAATTACAAAATTTATTATTTACAAGTTTTAAATACTTTAGATCATATTTAACAGAGTGGATCGTCGATTCGGAAGCTCTATTATTGAAAACAACTTATGAGTACGAAGGGCTCTATACTGTAGTAGCCTATTGCTGGTGATTATGTTGTAGACTCTTTAACTACCATGATTTAGGTGAGCATGAGATCTACTCTTGCATTAATTGCATGAGTGAGGTTGGCATTTCGTTCTCCAACAAATTTGTATATTTTGTAATTTTATTAGGAAGAATAATCATTTAGCAGAGCGTCACTGTTACATCCCACCAACCATTAATTCCAAAGCAAATACTTTGGCTTCTTTCCACTAATAGAGATGCATATATATAATTTGGACCACCTAATACCTCTTTATTATCACTTAGTTTGGATAATCCCTTATTCACTTCCACTCTTTATGCATCAACATCAACATAAATCTCTTGTCCACATAATAATTACATGGGAAATAGATAAAGATTAAGGACTCTGTAGTTAAAGAAAACATACATTTATATAGGAATAACTCGAATAATGATTCGTAGGCATTATAGATATTGTGGATCATCATTGTTGTTCTTAGTTATCCTAATTAGTAATGAGTAATATGGGGTTCTAATTAACTGATCTGTTTCTAATAGTGACAGATAAAGTTCATTAAATCTAATCAAATTTAGTCAGTGAATAGTGATAGGATTCAATAAACCTTGCTCTCAATATAAAAATGAATCTTCCAAATGATACAACCAAACAATCAATCAATTAATGCCACGACATCTTAACTCCCACCTTCGTACCGTTTATTAATAATTTGATAGTCTTAATTAGAGTTGAGCTCATGTGCTTTTAAAAGCAAACAAATATTTTTGCTTCTGACTCTTTAGCTATCAGATCGTCTCAAAATTCGCACAGCATAATTAACGATTTATCCCGTTAAATTCTCTTCGCTAGTGCTGTAGGGATTTAGAGGTGATTTGACGGCTTAAAAAATTAGAAACACAGATATTACTGTGCTTTTAAAAGCACAGGATCTCAACTCGACTTAATTATGCTCAGTATATTTTATTTTTTATTTTTACTTTTTATTGTTGTTATTATTATTTACTTTTGGGGTGGAGCTCTTTTCTCCTGAAAATTGATTGCATTAATTTGACAGGTAACATATGTAGTGGATATCTCCACTACATCGGACGACAAGTCGCGGCGGTGGTCATACCCGACCCACAACTTCACCCTAGCCAACTTCTGGTCCCCTTACCTGGTTCGGTCCGTAGAAGCGGACCCGAAGGGCCCGACCCTGACCGGCCTCTTCAGCCTCTACCTGGACGAGCCCGATTCTAACTGGACGGCCCAGATCAAAGATTTCGACTACGTGATCGTGTCCGCGGGCCACTGGTTCTTTCGCCCGACCTTGTATCACGAGAACCATCGGGTTATTGGGTGCCACTATTGTCTCAACCCGAATGTGACCGACTTAACCATGTACCACGGCTACAGAATGGCCTTCAGGACAACGTTTCAAACCTTGCTCAGTTTGGCGGGCTACAAAGGCACGACATTTCTGCGGACGTACGCGCCGTCGCACTACGAGAACGGCGAGTGGGACAAGGGCGGGGACTGCCTGCGCACGCGGCCGGTCGGGAGCAACGAGACGCGGCTCGAGGGGATCAATTTGGAGATGTACATGACGCAATTGGAGGAGTTCAGGAGTGCGGAGAGGGAGGCCCGGGCGAGAGGGCTCAAGTTCCGGTTGATAGATGTCACTGAGGTGATGTTGCGGAGGCCCGACGGGCACCCGAGCCGGTACGGGCACCTCCCGCAGGAGAATGTTACTATGTATAACGATTGCGTGCATTGGTGCCTTCCTGGGCCGATCGATTCGTGGAACGATTTCTTGCTTCAGATGTTAAAGATGGAAGGCGGGAGTCGATCATCTTCTGGGAAGTTCCACGGGAGCGAGAGGAAACTCGAGATCAAATAGACATAATAAAAACTTATTTTTACGAGATTTGTTTTGAAAAGCTGCGCCACAATGCTTTTAAGGCCCTGTTTGGATTCATTTATATTTTATTATAGATATATTTTTGATTTACTAAAAATGTTGCAGTATTTGATATATGAGAAATATGATCAAGCAGCTAGAGTGGGATAATATAGTTCACTTTCTGGTCAAATTTTTTTGAATAAGATAAATTATCTTTAGATGAAATATGTTATCCTATCAAATCATGTATAACGAGAAAGTGAACTATATTGGATGATTGAACATCTCAACGATGATTAATTATCTTAAATATGATTTATAGGTGCATATGAATTTTCTAGGAAACATTTTTTGCTTTTAATTTTATTTTCTTAATGTTAAACTTAGTCTCAAAATTAATAATATTCAACAGTATATATAAGGTGTATTTGAGATAACATTAAAAAATCACAAAGTTTGGTATTAGATAGTTTATGATAGATCTATGTTTATCAGTGTCGGATCGTTGGCGCTAACCATTAATTCCAAAAGTTCGAGCGGTTAGAAATACGCAACCAATTCACTTAAAGTGTATAGATACAGTGCCCAGGGGTCTCGACTGTGACTCGGCCCAACCTGCCTCACGCCACTTCGAACATGACTCGGCCCACCCAGCCTCCCGCACGCTATTTCGAATATGACTTGGCCCAACATGGTCTCCTGCCACAGGGCAAGTTGCTAGCCCATTTAAGCCAACAATTCCCCCTCCAGCATCTGCATACATTTACAGCATGCGAAAATCGAACCCGCATGCGGGAATCAAAACCATGACCTCTGGTTCTGATACCACTTGTCGGATCGTTGGCGCTAACCATTAATCCTAAAAGCTCGAGCTGTTAGAAAAACGCAACCAATTCACTTAAAATATATAGATACAGTGCCCACGGGTCTCGATTGTGACTCGGCCTAGCCAACCTCACGCTACTTCGAACATGACTCGGCTCACCCAGCCTCACGCCATTTCGAACATGATTCGACCTAACATGGCCTTCCGCCACATGGCAAGATGCTGACCCATTTAAGCTAACAATCAGCATTAATAGCCAAGTTTGATATTAATTCTACCATTACAAATAGCTTGGAAGGATCAAAGAAATGTACTTCTAAAGTTCTCTAGTGAATTCTTGATTTGGATGCATCTTTTTATGTCTTGATCTGGTGAATTCTTGATTTGTTTGGAAATAAATATTAATAAAAGTCAATTAGTCTTATATTGTCATTACAATTGCTAGCATTACTTCAATGCCATGATATAATTCACCAAATTTGTGTCTATCATACGAACTTATATTTAATAGTAATCTTAACAGAATCTAACAATCTAGCCGCCTTAATATTTTTTTGACTTAATTTTATATAGGTCCCTGCAAATATAGTGAATTACAAATGCATCCCTACAAAGTTCAACTCTTATATATTGTTCCTATAAAAGTCCTAATATTTTCAAATATGTCCTTCTGGTTTATGACCGTTAAAGCACTATCTATTTTATAAGTAAAATGACTTTTTTCCATCATAAATATGTCCCTCCTAACTATTGACGAAGGGTAAAAAGGTCAATTCATCTCATTAACTAACTACGGTTAAGTATTTAAACTGTGGTTAATTAAAATTTTCTAACGGATTCTAACGGCAGGAATATATTTGAAAATATTAGGACTTTTATAAGGACAACATATGAAAATTGAACTTTGTAGGGATATATTTGCAATTCACTATATTTGTAAGGACTTGTATGCCGTTAACCATATTTTTTTTTTCAAAATTAGTAAAACTGTAAATGATCAAGCAAACATAAATGTAATCTTACCTAAATGTAGGGCAAAACTAGTGTCTTAAACTAGTAACAAAATTGTGTTTCATAATTTAGAAGAGTTATTCATCTGGAGATGATGTTTTAAATGTTCCTTAAGATTGTAATAATTAGGGAATTTGGCTCAGGAGGTGAAGGAGATTTTGGCTTCAGCATGACGGTTAAAGTATTCCTAACGACTCTATCACGATTATACACTTCACTAGCTGAGAAACTACTTGTATACTTACAATCTGTAGCGCTTTATATGAAAAACATACTGACAAACTACTTTATTTCTAGTCAACCCTTAATGAAAAACATACTAACAAACATACTAACACTTCACCAGCTGAGAGCCAAGTTCGAATCCTAGTTGATTCATATTTCTAGCTAAGTTTATTTCTAAATAAAATAAATGAAGCGGATAGCGTGCTACCTATCTCTCAAAAAAAAAAAAAAAAAATCTACTTTATTAAGACTCTAAAAACGTAAAGTGAGATTTGTAGTATGTGCATATTTTCCTAAGTGGGATGAAAAGCTTTTGTATTTGTTTATAACAGGGTTTGAGATATACTGTGCTATATTTAGAAGTATGCTGATTTATCTTTTGGTTCATGCGATATTGAGCTATATTTAGATATGTTGATTTATGCACTTTTTGAGCTAAATCAATAGCTGATGTAATGTTTGGTTTGGAAATTAGGCTAAAATTGCATCAATAGTTCTAAAACTATGAGGCACACTACAACAAATTCATGATTTAGTGGCATTTACACTACAACAAAAAAGGTCTATAACGACACTTCTAAATATCGGTACAAGTCAAAAAAAGTGCTGCTGGCTAAATTATTGACACTTTTAAAAAGTGTTGCTATATGTGGGGTCGCTAGGTATATAGTGGCAGTTAAAAAGTGACGGTATAATCTAAAAAAAGTGCTGCTAATTTACTAACACTAATTTAAGCATTTAGCAACCGCCGGAACTCTAGCTCGTTGGCTGCGGTGGCGGAGGATGAGGAGAGGGAAGGGCTCTTCGTCTAGGATTTCAGTGAATTGAGTGAGGGGAGAAGGGGAGATGGTAATCAATTTTTCTTTTTTTTTTTTTTCTTTTCTGTTTGTAATCGGGCCGAATGGACTGGATGTGGTGGGTTGAGTAGAATAACCTTTTATTTTTTTATTGGATTGGGCTTTATATTTAGGCATTAGTAGATTTTTTTTAAAGTTTTGACATAAATGAGATACTTACATAAAAGTGTCCCAAACATATGTCCCTATAATCTAATTCTGTTGTAGTGTTACTTCGCAGCATTTATTTAAATAATCCTAATTAATATATTTAACAACATTATTTGATAAGTTCCGCTAGATTTAATAATTTAGCAACAATTTACTATTAATGTTGCAAAATAGAATAAATTAACAGCATAAATTAGTGAATGCCGCTAAAGTTTACAGCATTTTATAAAAAATGATACTAAATGTAATAAGGTTGCAGCACTTATTGCTAAATATCGCAATATTTGCTCCGCAACATTTATTTAAATCATGCTAATTAATATATCTAGCAGCATTACTTGATAATTACCGCTAGATTTAATTTTTTAGCAGCAATTTAATATTAATGTTGCAAAATAGGATAAATTAGTAGCATAAATTAGTGAATGCTGCTAAATATAATAAACTAGCGCACTTGTTGCTAAATATTATTACTAATTAATATATAATTATTAATATATCCCTTTTTATTTAGAATTAAAAGTTTTAAAATTAAAGTTTAAAATTCGAAACATATAATTTTTAAAATTAAACTTATAATTTTAAATTTTAAATTTTCAATTCTAAAATTTTTAATTTTTATTTTTAATTTTTAATTTTTAAATTTATTTTAAATTTTAAATTTTAAATTTAAAACTATAAATTTTGAAAATTAAAATTTAATATTTGAAAATTAAAAATTTAAATTTAGTATCTAAATTTAAAATTTTAAAATTTTAAAATAGATGACTTAAAATTTAAAAAATTAAAATATACATAACTAATAGTTGCTAGCGCAAGTGGTAAAAGACTTGGTGGTTGGTATTCGAGGTCTTAAGTTCGAATTCTAGTAGATTCATATTTCCAGCAAAGTTTATTTCTAAAAGAAATAAACGAAGCGGGTAGCATCAAAAAAAAAAAAAAGTTAAATTTAAAATAAAATTAAAATTTTAAAATTTCAGTTTCTAAAATCAGATATTTGTATTAGCGGCATTATATTTATGTGCCACTAATAAATAATTTAAAAATTCAACATTTAATTCTTCTTCACAGGCATGTTCTTATATCTGAACAATTGATTACATTGCACATTTATATAGATGCTACTAATAATTTAGCAACATTGCATAAGCAGCATTTGATGCCATATGCTGCTAAAATTTTAGAGCATTTTTTGATTATTAACAGCATAAATAAATGCCACATAATCTAATTTTATAGTAATGAGATGATACTTACATTTCAAACTTTGTTCCAATTTTTGATTCGCCGCTTTTTCTACGTCCTTGCCAACACTTTCAACACAAAGTAATTTTGATCTCCACAGATATCGTTTCTCAAGGGTAAGATTTCTAAATAAAATACAATAAAATAATCAAGAATCCGCAATAAATGAAATGAAAGATTAGAAAAATTCAACTAAAACACATAATAGTGTTCAGAGTTTACAATTTCCCATATCCCCACAACATTCTCACACAGAGATGTGGAATCTTACTATATGATGCTTTGCAGCAGTACTATACCTTTCACTAAGAAACTCTTATTCCAAAAAAATCACACTATACATAGCTTTTACCTCTTTTATAAATTGTATACTAAACAAATTCACTTAATTAGAGTGTTGAACAAATACCTGCAACGAAAATCTGATGTGAATAAATTAACTAAATATTATAAATACAACTTACAGATAATGCTATATCCCCCAAAATAAATACTTAAATGATGCGAAGCGGCAGTTCACGCGCTAAGCGACCGTACTACTACGGATAACCGGAACAACAGCCAAAGTCGACCGGTAATTCCTCCTCCTGCGAGCACGATCGTGAAGAAGGTTGATGAAGACTCTTTCAACACCCGATGACAAAAAGATCAAAGCCAAATAGATAAAAATTATAGATAGAAAAAATATATGTCCTCCAATGTTTCTCTTTGCACTGTTCATGTCATGAACAGTAGAAAGAGTACTATATAAAAGGGTGTGAATAGAACATTGGATACCCCAACATTCTACTCCAATATTTAATTCCATTTAATTCATGCTTTAATGTGAAATAAAGGAGGAATAAATTAAATTTAATCCATCCAATTAATTAACATAATAAAAGACAATAAATGAGAATAATTATAAAACTAAATGAGATTTGGAGATTTTGAATTTTACACCAACATAGAGACATAGTAAATAGCTAAGAGTATTGAGTACTAGCAATTACAAGCTCAAGTACATAGATTTGAACCACCAAAACTCTCTGTTATAGCCAAAATCTGAAAACTAGTCGTTTCTTCAATTATGCACTTTCGGTTGCCCTAAATAGTTTCTAGACATTCACTTCTGCAATAATACAACGCCAACGTTCATTAGAGTATTTCCAGATGCCTAATTCTGACGACCAACTCTCAATTGCTCTGCACAGTGAAAAACAATATGCAATCATTTGAAATCCAAGCATCCGCAATAGCTTTCGGGCGTTCAAAATTGCAGATTTCATGATTTCGGTTCTAAATAGTGAATTTGAAACCGACAAGTCAATTCAAATTCAAATTTCAAAATTTTTGGGTGCCCAGAACAACTTTTGGCACCCAAAAACTCTTCTATGTGCATCTTTGTAGAATCTCTATGCCTAGATCACTGCTCCAATTCAAAATCATGGGTGGGAGAGTTTTTCTCATAGCTCTCAAGTTGCCGGGAGGCATAGGCTATCACCTTTTCCTTCTGCATTGTGACACCCCAATAATCCCACATCGGATGGGAATGGGGTTGTCATTGGGTTTATAAGAGACTTAGACACTAGTAATAATAACTGGGCTTAAGCATTTTGGGCCGGTGGTTGGGCCCAACGAGTTATTATTGCTAGCGGGTCGAGTCGTTGCAATTGGTATCAGAGCCGAATACCAGCCGGAAGTGTGAGAACTAAGTCCTATGCAGGACAAAGTGTTACACCAACGGGTTTGGTGGGAGCCACCTCTAGAATCTCACATCGCCTGGTAATGATCCTGGTCTGTCTGTCTGTGATCTAGTTTGGACCCGACGAGGACGTCAGGGTCTAAACAGGGGATGGGATACTGATTTCGATCAGTTTATATGAGACCTACACGCTAATAGTAATAACTGGGCTTAAGCATTTTGGGCCGGTGGTTGGGCCCAACGAGTTATTGTTGCTAGTGGGCTGGGTCGTTATATTTGGTATCAGAGCCGGTTCACCAGCTAGACATGTGTGGCGAGTCTCGGCTGAGCCAGGGTCTGGATGACGGGCTAGCGAGATGAGTCTCACATCGCCTGGTGATCTTGGGCTGTGTGTGTGATTAGACTGACGAGGACGTCAGGGCCTTAACGGGGGGAGTCTGTGACACCCCAATAATCCCACATCGGATGGGAATGGGGTTGTCATTGGGTTTATAAGAGACTTAGACACTAGTAATAATAACTGGGCTTAAGCATTTTGGGCCGGTGGTTGGGCCCAACGAGTTATTGTTGCTAGTGGGCTGGGTCGTTATATTTGGTATCAGAGCCAATTACCAGCCGGAAGTGTGAGATGAGTCTCGGCTGAGCCAGGGTCTGGATGACGGGCTAGCGAGACGAGTCTCACATCGCCTGGTATTTGTGAGTCTGAGCCTGACGAGGACGTCAGGGCGTAAAGGGGGGGAGATTGTGAGACCCCAGATAGTCCTATATATAAGATATAATAGGGCTAAACTCTTAACCCGGCTTAAGCATTTTGGGTGGTGGCTAGACCCAAGAGGTTAAGAGAGTTAAGCGTGCTAGGATGGGAGTAGTCCTAGGATGGGTGACCCCTGGGAAGTTGGGGCGTCACATGCATCAAGACACACCCAAGACTATTTTAGAATGCATCATTGTATACCATGAATCCTTTTTTCGCCATGGACAAGTTGAGAATTGGAGCCAATGTCAACTTGTTCTACAATGATTGGAAATTTTGATTGCACTTATCAATCCAAACAAACTTGGCTTCCTTGTGAGTAAAGCACATAAGCGGAGTGGTAATTTTTGAAAACCCTACCACAAACTGCTAATAGCACCCACAAGCCTGATGAAGCTTTGGACTTCAGTGACGTTTGTAGGCTAGGGTCAACCCTTAATTGCTTTTACTTTTTTAGGGTCCACCAAAACCCCAATATTGAAAATTCCTTCCCCCAAGAATACAACTTTTCGGAGCCCAAATTCATATTTCTTTAATTTGGCGAATATCTTTCGCTCTCGAAGAATTTGCAAAACCTCCATAAGGTGTTCTTCATATTCCTCGTTACTTCAGGAGTAGACCAATAAGTTGTCAATAAAGATTATTACAAATCGATCTAGAAATGGCTTAAAGACGCGATTCATAAGATCCAAAAAGCCGATGAGGCATTAATCGAACAGCATTATGGTGAATTCATAATGCCCATAATGCATCCTAAAAGCCGTTTTATGCAAATTCTTTGGCTAAATTTTCAGTTGATGTCGACTGAAGATTAATCTTTAAATACACTTGGGACCCCTTCGATGCGCGATAGTGGATACCTATTTTTTATTGTTATCTTGTTGAGCTCTCTATAATCCATACACTGCAAAGACCCATTCGTTTCCTAACAAATAATACTGGAGCTCCCCACAGGGACACACTAGGCTTGATGAAGCACTTTTCTAACAAATCTTACAATCGAGTCTTGAGCTTTCTAAACTCTACCGGTGCCATATGGTACAGTGCCTTGGAAATTGGCATTGTCCTAAAAACCGAGTCTATTACAAACTCGATCTCCTGGTCCAGCAGCATTCCTGATGGCTTCTTAGGAAACACATCTAGAAACTCACGAGCCACGAGGATGCCCTTGAGTGCTGGAGGCTCTGCTTAATCCTACACCACTATGGCCAAGGAGGCCACGCATCTACCATTGATTAGCTTCTTAGCTCAAGACGTGGAAACTGTTATGGTGAAAAGCAAGGTCTTACAACGCAAGTAAACAAACTCCTTTTGGCCTGGCTCTTGAAAGGTCATGACTCGACTCTCGCAATCGATAGTAGCATAGTATCTTGAGAGCCAATCCATTCCTAACACAAAGTCAAATCCCTCCATTTGTCTCGATACCAAGAAATCCACTGCCATAATCCAGTCGCCTATATGCATCAAATTGTAGCATCTTCCCTCTTGCTGCTCTCACTGCTAGGGTCGGTGCGCCAAGCCATAGATCATGCACCAGACACGGGACCAAGAGCATAGGACTAGTGCAATTGTGAATGCGGTACTTGGGAGGCCGCTTGGAGTTTGATTGGCTCTCAAAACCACCTGAGGACCACTTTTTCTCCTTTTCCTTGCCTTTCTCCAGGCCTTACACTCTTGGCTCACAATGGCATCACCTCTCTCTACCAATCGGGTGCAGTCTACCACTGCCCAAAAGGTTCACAGATTGAGGGGTTGGACCTTCGCAAAGATGCTCGGTCAAAGACCTCGCTCGGAGAACCGAGCATCGTTCACCTCGTTCCGCACTACGAACAGGATGCAACTCACTATGTAGAACTCCTGCTCATGCTCTTGCAGCATGTGGCTTTCCTGGCATCGGGTCTTAAAATTCTTCTCTATTTACCGCTTCGCATTATCGGCGAAGTAGGCTGCAAAGAAGAGTCCCTAAAACTCCTCCCAAGTTGGAGGTGGCATGCTAGCAAACTGCTTACGCTTCTTCATTTTCCACCATCGATAGGCTATATTGCTTCGTCAGTGGGTGGCCAAATGGATCATCCCAGTCCAGGATGAAGAGATCTATGAAAAGTTTCCCCATGGCGTCAACCAAAGATTTGACCACTAATGGGTCCATGCACTCATTATTGAAGATCAACAGGTTAAACTTCAAAAGTTAGTTAGGCCCTCTCGAGCCTACTCCTACTTTGCTTGTTGGGCTATATATGTTGCAATGGAGGTGTTAGAACGCCTCCCTCGTCACCCCTGCCTAGTGTGGGGCATGCAGAGACAAGTGATCGAGAGGCCGCTATTGTGATGTCCTTTGCGGCATTCCATGCAAGACGTGATAGAGTGGGTTCCTGGGTCGCATGTGTAGCTCCTGCTTGCTGCTTAATAATGTCATGAATCCTCTTGATTTGCTACTCTTGGCATCGAAAGGCCTTAGCTTGCATCTCGACCACACATAACTATGAGTGTGGCTATTTGGTTGTGCGGCTCTCACACCTCACTCGACCCCTAGTGCTCAAGTGCCTCGGGTCGTGTTGACGTGGACCTCATTCTTGGTCGTCCACGTGGTGCCATTGCTATCCTGTAGTACCACAGCATCAACAACAATTTTAGTCCAAGTCTTCTACTTAGACCTTATAATGTCACATAAGAGAATAAAATAGATCTAATTAAGCAAAAGTTCTTGAGGGACACCCTCTCTTCTTTCCAACACCAGTTGTTGGCAACCAACATAATTATCCAAAGAATGAAAGAAATATCTCCCTCAATCGGTCCCTAACAATCTATTTGGGAACACTACAAGACCCAATTACTCAATTTTACTGAAGTTCATGCTCTCACGTTTCTAAGTCCTTAGAGTCATCGTAAGGTTACGAAACTTAATTCTTCCCAAAATATTACAATTTTTTCTTGTTCATACGAAAAAGGTACACTCTAGACCGCTCACACAATCTAACTACTACATGATACCCTTGTCGTAGTGCTGCGCCTCTCCAGCAATCGTAGGATTTGAAAAGGTGTAAATAATAAAGGAGTGAGAACTTAAAATAAGTTTTTAGTGTGTGCAACCCCCGAATATATATGAACGCTCTATACTCACTCGGTTCAAAAGAAGCATTCGTAACAAGTAAAAATAAAAAACATCTACTATTATAATAGAAATGCAAATAAGCAAGATATATTTACAATCTCTTAATATATACAATATGCCCTAATAATTTGTTATGTCATTTACCTATACATTCACCACAATTCATTTCTTAACTTTATCCAACTTAGTAGTTTGGTTTCCACTTCTTATTGCACACCTCATAGAGAATCGAGGGAAATCGACCTTCTCTCCAATCTATAGGCATTTGGGGTTGAAGGAGATCAAAATTTTCCAAGTACAACAACGCGAGTCGAGAGGATCGAACTTTTCCCTTTTATGACACTTTCGGAAGGTCGCACTTATCTCATTATTACACCCTAAGTTCATGACCTCTAAGATTATCACAAGGTTCATTTCTACGCTCTCTTATTCTATAGTTTAAATTTTGCCTAAAGTTTATATGCCACTATATTTGCACATTCGGTTCCAACCTACGTTACATGTCATGCTTTTTTCACTTATGTCTCAAGGTTTACATGTTTACTCATACTTGTATGTTACATAATACCCTTTTTAACATATAATAGGTTAAACAAATCCTACTTTTTCTAGGTCAAATACTCATAAGTCATCTTAATCTATTAGATCTCCTAACATGCAACTAAAATATATTTAGTTTACTTATTATCCATAATACATGCATACAGTCAAAGAAATTAAGCTTTAAACAAGGGAGAAATCAAGCTCATTTCGATGATATTTCCCACCTTGGTTCAAATCTCTCATGTAGATGGCTCTTGATCTCCAAAGAACTCTAAAGAAATCCCTACAAAAAGAGTTTTAACAAAGTTAGAACTAAAAATCTCTCATTTAGAAAAATTCCAAAATCCTAAAATTCAAACTCACCTCTTCTATTTTTAGCAAGAGTAACGTGGGTGAAGTAGATTTCTTCTCCCTCCAAGAGCTTCCTCTTGATGCCTTTGACTCCAAGCTCCAACATGGAGATTTACAGTTCTCCTTCTCTTCTACAGAGAGAAAAGGAGAGGGAGAGTGAGAGAGGAGGAAATAGGGGAGAGATTAGGGTATGGCTGTAATATGGGGTTATATAGAGGTGCTATAATAGCACATAAATCCCCCAACCCTTTTATTTGCAACTAACTGATGCTTAGCCTTTACGCCAGATTTTAGTCACTTGCTCGAACTTTCGGGTGCCCGAAAGCGTCATAGCTGTGTCCAGTCGATGATTCGGATGCTTAGTCAGTCTACCCGATTCACAATTCGAGCGCCCGAAAGAGAGATTGGGCATCCGATTGTTTACGGTGTCGCGCGATCAGTGCTCTCGGGTTGAGCGTCCGAAAGACATTTGGATGCCTGTGAAGGTCTGCTAGAATGATTTTTCTGGAGCCCGCAGGGTCATTTGGACGTCGAATGTTTAATTTTTTGGTGCATCCAAGCTCCCGAGTTGGAAGGTCGGAAGGGTTCCAGATGCCTCAAGTAGAGTCCAAAAAGTTTCGGGCGTCTAGGTTATTCAGACGCCCAAAAGCTAGCCTTCTCACCAACTTCACTCTCTAAAAGAGTGTCCACTTGTTCCGAAGCTCTACTAGGCTGTCCAAAACCATTTTGAGTGCTCAAATTCCTGTTCCGGGCATCTAAAAATTCTAAAACTCAGATTTTCCTTCTTCTGGAACTATATTTCGATCCGAATTGGTTCAATCCAATCCAAACTTAGTCTAAGCTTTTCAAAATCTATTTTAATCATGTCTAGCATGACTTAATCCATATTTTGTCAATTTAGCGAAAGTTCGAAACTTTATAATTTTGTTGTAATAAAGTTCTACCATCTAATAAAGTTGGCTTGGTATAATTACACTGATATATTACAAGTAACATATAATGTGGCACTGATATGGTATCTTAGTTATTGTTACATCATCTTTGAACCACTTTGAGAAGAGAAGAGGGGAAGAAGAAATTATATACAGATTGGGCAAGAGCAATTGTTCTATATTGATAAGTAGAAAATTTTGTTTTATTGGACGATGGTGTTATAGGAAAGATATCAGCATTCTCGAGGCATTTCAGCAAAAACATACTCAATCAGCATTTGTGCAATTGTAGATAGCCTTCATTTCGGAGAATTCAATAGCAATAGCAAAGTAGAGTTCAAGATATTGTTACAAAATAATATTGCCACTTATTTTCTTATCATATTTAGTGGCATCCATCTCGTAAAGTTTATCTAAATAAGAATAATTTTTGGGTGTAAATACCAACAGTATTTTAGTGAATATTGAAAAGTCTCATCAGAGTTTAGGTGTACACACCAAATAGGGTTTTAGGTGTACATGCAAATCATATGGCGCTGATCAATATGTCTTTCTCCAAATAATGTAATTTTGAGCAAATTTTATGCTATTGGAAAAAAAAAAACTCTGCATTAAATTAATTCACAGTTCCCAAATGGGTCCTAAACTTTTTTACTGAGACCACTAGGATTACTTTTCATTGACTTTGACGCATGTAGTTTTGACCTCCAAAAGTAACAATTAAACCATTTAAATATTATCTACACATAATGTTGTTTGTTGAGAAGCCATTATGTAGTGGGAATCTACAATTGTCTTTTCTGCACCTAATGCAGTGGGAATCTACAATTGTCTTTTCTGCACAACATCTTATGGATTCTCTCTATCTATTTGGTTGCCTATCTTTTCTATATTTATCTAGTTTTTTCTTATATATACATATATACTTACACACACATATACATACATACACACACATATACATACATATATATATATATATATATATATAGAGAGAGAGAGAGAGAGAGAGAGAATGAGGCTACGATGCTTTTAAAAGTAAGGGGGCTTTTGTGCTTTTGCTTCTTTTCTTTTTTTTTTGACGATGCGACATCCAAATCAATGATTCGCTTCGTTAACTTATTTGAAGTATCTAGATGTCATGTTTCATGATTTTTTATTTCATTTATCCAGTGATCAAAAAGTCTCAAAAATTAATTATTTAAATAGTAAATATGAAGTAATTGCAAGTTTAAGGATGCAGAAATATTCAAATTGAATAAAATTTTGAAATAATAACTTTTTTACTCTTAAAGTAAGATCTTTGATCTAAAATTTAAAGATATAGAAATATTCAAATTGAATGAAATTTTGAAATAATAATTTTTTTACCCTTAAAGTAAGATCTTCGATCTAAAATTTAAGTCCTCTATATCACCTCTTTTTATGAGATTTTTATTTCTAGCAGTTTATTTTGGGACCACTCAATCATAAGTTAAATGAGATCAAAAAAACCATGAAACCTGATTTCTCAATACTTCAAATAGTGTAGATCAAGTCAAATAGAGTGGATCATCGATTCCAATATCTCATTATAAAAAAAAAAAGCACGGAGGCCCTATGCTTTAGAAAGCAAACGGAGCCTCACTCTATATATAAACATACACGCACACATACATACATACATACATACATATACATACATACATATACATACATACATACATATACATACATACATACATATACATACATATACATACATACATACATATACATACATACATACATATACATACATACATACATATACATATATATATATATATACATATATATATATATATATATATATATATATATATATATATATCTTACCCACATTGTTATTCTAAACTCACAAAATATCCATCATGGCCAAAACCATCTATTCACATTTTATCTTTCTTCTTTCAATATCTATCCTACTCTTCTTCTCTGAAACTACTGGAGGATTGAAAAGATCCTTAAGCTTTGAGCTCATCTATCGTTACTCACCTCGTTCCCCTATTTACTACTCTAACCTTACTGATTCACAACGCTTTGAAGACTCCCTCCTCCATTTTGAGAATCGATTCCTCCAACTAAACAACTCTCAAGCAATGTCAGTTGGTTATGAAATAACTGCTATTCGCCCCCGTATCATTTTCTATGGGTCATTATACATGGTTTTTTTGACGATTGGCACTGGCAATGGTACTATTGGCTACTACTTAAGCATTGACACAGGTAGTTATCTTACTTGGACCCAATGCAAGCCATGTATAAATTGCTACCCACAAAATGATCCTTACTTTGACCCTCACCAATCCCCTTCCTTTATTGACATCTCTTGCTCCCACCAAAACCCCTGCCCGCAAGGGAATTACCATTGCATAAACAACCGTTGCCACTACCAAGTTGGCTATATCGATGGCTCCTACACAAAAGGCACACTCTCGAAAGACACCTTCGGCTTCCGTTCTAGCCATAGTGACTACCCTGAGTTTATTGAGGGGCTCGTCTTTGGCTGCTCGCATGATAGCCAACTAGTTGTACCTAGCCATGGTTATCCATCAGGAATAATTTCATTAGGTTTGTTCAGGGAATCATTTGCAATGCAACTCATTAATCATGGTAGTCAGGGTCGCTTCTCATACTGTCTTCCCTTGAGAGGTTCAACAAGTATGAGCTTTTTACGATTCGGAGATGACATTGTGCAAAGAGGTCCAGTCCAAACCACACCTATAGAACCAAGCCAAGGTGTGTGCTTCTACTATATTATCTTAAATGACATCAGTGTTGGTACCAAACGACTTGGATTTGAGCCAGGAATGTTTGCCCGAAAGCCGAATGGGTCAGGCGGGTTCATTGTGGACTCTGGGGCAGCAGTCTCTCGATTGATAACCCCAGCTTTCGAAAGGGTGAAGAAAGTTCTTAGGGCTTATTTCCGCCATAGGAATTTTGTTGAAGTGGACCCAACAAAATATGGAATCTCACTTAAACTTTGTTGGCTTTTCCAGCCACATTATCAGAGCTTAATGCCAAGTATGACATTTCATTTGCAAGGGGCCGAGATGAGTATAGCATGGCAGAGCTTGTTCCACATTGTTCAACAGAAGGGAATATTTTGCTTTGCAATGCTGCCGCTGGAGACTTTGACAATTCTTGGGGCGTACCAGCAAACAAATACTCGATTTACTTTTGATGTGTTGCAATTACAGCTAGCCTTCAATCCAGAAAATTGTGAACATGACTCCCAACCTTAAAAGAGAAAAATAAGAGGATAAATACTAAAATAATGTGCCTATGTGCTTGTTTTTCTTCCCTAATAGTATTTATCTAAACTTTATCCAAAGGAAGACCTTTTCTGGAGAATAAATTTTTAACGAAAACTATTCGTATCATGAGATCATTGAATCCAGAATTCATACTGTGTTGATATTTGTGCATTTTATATGATGGATGGTGGATCTAGTGGTCCACAATCGAAAGAATATTATGCAACCAAAGTGAATATTCCTAATCTTATGGGACTCTTATTAAAAATAAACTCTTGAGATTATTGGAAATATGACATCTGACTGTTACCAGGAATTATCAACATCACTTCATCTTTGGCACTTATCTTTCATATTGTGCTTTTTGATAAAATCCATGATTTTGACTTAGCCTTTTTTAGAGAAGCATGCTTTCTTTGCCAAATCTTTTCAATGGACAATGTTGGGTTATAAACAGTATAGACAATGCAAGTAGATGTGTCGGGAATTCATAACAAAAGATTGAAATTGATTTTTCTTTTTTGATAAAACCTTCTCTACTGTAAAAAAGCATAATACGACAACATAAGTAAATCCTGTTACGGCAGTGGGCCTCCAACAAATACGTTCTATATACTTGTTATGATATATAGAAATCTCTACAAAAAGTAAAATAGAAAAGATAAGAGAAGAAGAAGACGAATCAAAGAATTTGGTATGTTGTTGTGGAAGCAAAACAAAACTAACAATATTGAAGAAAAGTCACCAGGATGCGTCCATACAACTTGCAAAAATTAATTAGCGCCCGGCTCGGCTTCAACTTAATTAATACCGGCTTCGCTAACCAAATAATCCCGGCCTATCTATTTATAACTAATTACATAGTATCCTACTCTGATTTGATTTCATCTTAACCATAATTTAAATAACCGAATATAATAATGGATAAGATCGAATAATCTAATCTTAATCTCATTAGCATTATCTCTAACACTCCCCCATAATGCTAATGTTCTTCGCACCGATCTTCTCTCGGCAAAATATGAATTTCTCCAATAGTAGCGGCTTTGTGAAAATATCGACCATCTGCTCCTCGGTTGCGAAGCGTATCAACTCGAACCCTTCTCGTACTTTTTCGATCATCAACTTAACCTGTCCAAACACTATTAAAACAACAAAAATAAAAATCGTTAGGGTTAGTATACCACAACCGGTGGTTTCTTATTTCTTTCAAATCTCTTAATATCCTTTTCGTCTTATATATCCACATACATTGCAACAGAACTAGGTTATAGGGACACATGTTTGGGACACTTTTATATAAGTGTCCTATTTATGCCAAAACTTTAAAATATAATCTACTAATGCCTAAATATAAAGCCTAATCAAACCAAAAATAAAAGGTTACTCTACTCAACCTACCCCATCCAGCCCATTCAGCCCGATTACAAACAAAAAAGAAAAAAAAATAAAAAATCGATTACTATCTCCCATTCTCTCCTCACTCAATCCACTGAAATTCTAGACGAAGAGCCTTTCCCTCTCGTCCTCCTCCGCCACCGCAGCCAACAAAGTAGAGTTCTAGCGGTTGCTAAATGTTTAAATAAGTGTTGATAAATTAGTAACACTCTTTTTAGGTTATAGCGACACTCATTAACTGTCACTATATACCTAGCGACCCCACATATAGCAACACTTTTTAAAAGTATCGGTAATTTAGCAAGCATCACTTCTTTTGACCTGTACCGATATTTAAAAGTGTCGCTATGGACCGTTTTTGTTGTAGTGATAAATCCAATAACTTCTTTATCTATAGGCGATTTAACAAACTCACAGATATTATTTTTTCTTAATGGCACATTTTCTTTATTCGTCGCCTTACACCAATAATTAGATTCTCTCACCTTTTCGATGTTTTGCGATTCTCCACATTGTGAATACATGCACTGTTCGTATATTTCACTAAGTGATCTTACTTTTCTTGGCATCGTCTCTCGAGAAGTTTCTGGTGAAATTCGCGGTAAAGCTTGTGGTGTTGTTTCCGTGCTTGTCGTACTTCCACCGTTGTTTCTATTCTCAGTTACAGTTTTATTTTCGAATATTAGAAGTGGATTATCCTATACTTTTGCGCTCCAATCCTAAGCTTTTTGTTCATCAAATATAGCATCACGACTTATAATTAAAGAGTTAGTAGCAGGATTATAAAATCGATAGGCTTTACTTCTTTTGCTATATCCAACAAAAATACACTTCTGACTATTATCATCCAATTTTTGCCTATTTTGTGATAGAATATGAACAAAAGAAACCGATCAAAAAATTTTAAAGTGTTTTACCTTCGGTTTCCAGCCGGTTTATGCTTCATAAGGTGTAATATTCTCCAGCACTAAAATTGGACTTCTTTTGAGAATGTATGTTGTAGTAGATACCGCTTCTGCCCAAAATTTGTTTGGGAGCTTTTTCGCTTTCAACATGCTTTTTGCCATCTCGACTAAACTTTGATTTTTGCGCTTTGCGTTTGAACAGTTTCTGAGGTGTGTAACTGGTTGTCGAATACCTGTGAAGTATTCATTGCCTTTAAAATTTTCAAACTTGTAGAAATAAATTCTCTCTCGATCTGGTTCGGAGGATCCTAATTAATACGGTTCGTTTGCAAATTTTTAAATTTTAGAAGCATTCAAAGCTTGGATTTTATTTTTGATTAATAACAACAAGTATGCCGGCTATAATCATCCACGAATATAAAATAGTAATTTGTTGTATGAGTGGTAGGTGTATGACTCGGTCCCATAATTGCTTTTCAATTCTAATGGTCTTTTGGCTCTCAATTTACTTTTCTCGGAAAGCAGTCCCTGTGGTGTCAACGAGGTCTTTTTTTTGGTTTAAGAAGTAAGCGGTAATGTGCCAAATTTTATTTTTTTGTGAATCCTAGCCTCCGGGTATACCAGTTGCACCACAAATATAGGGAGAGTGAATATTTCACAACGGACAGAGTTCTCCCATTATTTGCCGGCATCGCAGAAGTACAAATCAACAAACGTATACATTCCATTACATATACATTCTTTCTTAAGAGATTCATAAATCACATCTATCAGTTCATATTTCCTCCCACGGAAATCATTTTGAAGCTACTAAGAGTATGAAAGCAATAAAACCTTTTCAAAACTGTTTCCACACGAAACTTTTTTCTTTAAAAATTGCTTACCAGAGGGGTAGAAAACCGTTTTTCTCAAGAAACTTATAAGTTCTTTAATATTCATTTACCAAAATAATTTATCCAAGTAAAAAA
Organism: Ananas comosus; assembly: GCF_001540865.1. Classification (NCBI taxonomy): domain Eukaryota; kingdom Viridiplantae; phylum Streptophyta; class Magnoliopsida; order Poales; family Bromeliaceae; genus Ananas; species Ananas comosus. The sequence continues at coordinate 9,862,093 of NC_033634.1, read as the reverse complement.
AACAACTGAACCATATGTCTAAGTATTTATTTTGGTAAGGAAAGGATAGAAACTAGACGAATGTCTGGGAGGAACTCTTACGACCGCTACGACGTGTCGATTAGCTGTTACCTACGCCCAATATGAAATGGGGTGGCGGTAGAGACATGTAATGTATCCTTCCAGTGGGTACCACAAGCGCGAAGGTGAGGGAGTACTACCGGTAATTCAGGATGAGATAAATGAAGTTATGAAAGATATACGATTATGAGTAGATATTAACAATAAACTGAAGGAAGGAGACAAACTAGGAACATCCTCATCACGCCTAACTTGTAATAGAACGAATGTACATGGTGTTTAACTCTGCGCAATGAGTGTATGGGTAAACAAAAATATATTAGGAATATACTAAATCGCTTACGATGTATAAAGAACAAAGTATATGATATGTTATACCCGGACGATTCGTTCCCAAAAATATCCCAATCAGAAACCTGGCATGCGGTTTCAGAACCTCAGCCTATGCCACTGGATCTACTGTATTACTAACCAGTTTTCTGACGCTTGTGCGACGGTGCTTATTAACCCAGTTCTGACCGATGGTGGGCTCACGGGCTGGCACATACTAACACTTTTTCGGAAAAGACAATAGCCGCGGCTTGGATCAGCCCTGGTAGTTCGTGAATGCTGCGAGTATGTGGCAGATGCATGTGATTATGCATCAAAAACAACGGGATTGGCAATAGCAACAATCACGGCCCGCTCGGGGACAAGCGACCAATAGGTCATCGAACATAGAATACAGTACAGCACTTAGGTCAACTAGATGGATTTTTATCAACATCCTTTCGAAGGTATGCCGTATTTGACTACTCAATGTCAATAACAGATATGCCACTGAACCGCAACTAGGTTTACTGGAATACTATGAACCGTCGACTAGGTTCCGAGGGGATGTCAATCTACGAATCAATGTAAGATCTATAATATCCGTCGGCAATCAACCGACAATCTACCCATCGGTACCAGCCATTAGTATCAAATAGTCACCGGACAGTAGTCACATACAATGTAGTACGACGAATAGGTACAGACACGGAATTACCAAACGACCAACTTAGGTCATTCGATTAAATGAATATTAAATCGGCTCTATCCTACTAATATACTAGATATGAAAAACACCGAGATAGAGTATAGCGAGAACAAATTGGGGTGTGCTAGGCTCAAATATCTATAAGATATATATGCAAGATAACAACGACGGATATAAGGGTAAGAAGCATATAACCGAGCGTGCACCTGTACGACTTCGGAATCGATACTACTTGTATGAACAACGTGCCTGTTTCGATTTGGAAGGATCATCAACTGGAATATCGGAGGGTTCAAGGTTGTATCTAACCCCCAAACAGAAAAACTAAGACAAACCTTTAATTAAACCCACGGGAATCGGTTTCCCCAAAAACGTTACGAATAACACACGGAAGTCCCAAAATGATCGGGACTCGCCGGGACACGAAATGTCCCGAAATTCATCGACTCGTTACGATACCACTGCACTAAAACTTATTCATCGACTTTAGCAGCAAACACACTGACCTCATCGGAAGCGTTTATGTGGATAATTCGTTCGTCCGGGTTTCCGTAAGTGTCATTTCGAACCGGACCACCGTCGCTTAACCCGTCATTCCCGAACCGCTCGAAAACATGCGGGTGACAAGCCACCGGTATCAACGACATAAACAATATGCTCACGGGCACTTCGGAAGATTTCCGAACGAAAAACGCGTTCCGTCGGCGGATTTTGCGACAAATTGCGGGAATCAATTTTCGATCTCGCAAGGCCTTGGGGCCTTGAACATCAGTCGAGGTTACTCTGCCGGCTGCTGCAACTAGCAATCCCAAAGTGTAAATTGCGGTAAACTCCGATTCCTAAAAAATAATTTATTAAAGTGATATTCGGTTGTCATGGCCGCTAGCGCAAACGTAGGCGTATTCAGCCAAGCTGAGCCACCGTGATAGTGTATCGGCGATGTTGGAGGGTTTGTCACTTGTCGGAGACTGCGGCACTGTTGGAAGCACGAATGATGCGAACTTCAGTGACGTGACCAGTATCTTAATCGCATCACTACGCAACGGAGATCTTGACTAACGGAGAGTGGCACGATGTTCAGCACCGAGTGGGTAGGGATCATCGTGCTCACTTTTGAGATTATTAGGGGTGTTTTTCGCATCACCGGAAAGATGACCGGACTAATCAGTGTGTGGTAATATAGGGTTACCGACCAGTGGAGATAGGTTGTCGCCGGCGGCCGAAGCGATGCGCTCCGGCGGGGGACGGGTGCGGGCGGTCAAGTGGGGCTGAGGACTGCTGGCGGCGGCCGGAGGTAGCGGTGCGTGGCGGAGAGAGAGATCACCAAGAGCTTTGATCTCGGTGTTCACTCGCGACGGCGGCGGGCGCGGTTTGGGGAGCTCCAGTGCGGCGGCTGGGGCGATCTTGATTCAAATATTCATAATACAGTCATACATATCCTCGTGGGCAACGCGTCCGCGCGGCTCGCGGTGGACAATGGGGCATTAGGGGGTTATGGCGAGGTATGGGCTCATTGGGTTCGAAATTTCTCGTTAAATTCGTGACGATTAGCAGGTTTTTGTATTGTAACATTAAGCAGTGGAAATTTTGATGATTGGAGTGCGTGGACTAGTGGATTATGTGTTTCTTGAGTTGTTAAATGATGGTTTTAATGTTTCTGCTCTTGCTGAACGAAGTGGTGTTTATTTTGCAATTGCGGAGTTATTCAAGGTATTAGTCTTTGAACAACAAACAAACAGCAATTTTTGGATAATTACTATGAGATCCAGATTTGGACATTAGCTGCTGTAGGAAATTTTCATTGTTACCTTTTCTATAATAAATTTATAAAGCTTTTGACCTTTTTTTTGAGAAATTAATTAAGATCTATTGTTCAATCGTTCCATGTTATCTTTAAGATTATTGTGATTTTTAGATAATTATGTATTTGTATATATGCGTTGATTCACAGTTATCTAGGTTGTCATCGAGTGTTAAACTTGATTGTGTATTTTATTGAAAAATCTCTTTAATTTTTTTGAAATTTGGATATTGTTTTTCATGTGTCTGTTCTAGTTATTTACATTTTTCTAAGTTGTTTGATTTAATTTTGCTATATTTTAACAGGTGCGGAATTATCCGTATTCAAACAATCCAATTAGCATCAAGTCATTACGGCAGTGATTTGATTAGATCATATAGGTATTATGTTTGAGAGAAACGAAAAGAGGCTTATTCGTAATCAATCATATATTGCTTGTATCGTTCATTATAGTGAAGGTTTTCTAATGCTTTATTTTTAATTGATATGGGATGTATAGCTCATTTTCTAGTTCTTTTCTATATATTTTGATCTGCCTATTAATGTTTTTTTTTTAACACTTTCTTATGTAGTATTTTCTTTAATTTGAATCAGTCTTTTTTAGCTTCTTAGGTAGTTTTTTGATGATGGATCGTTGATTTAAGAGTTACTTTAATCTAATTTCTGAATTTTTTGGGTAAATTTTTTTGAGTTAGATATTGCTTCGAACTCTAACCAGTAACTCTTGAATTTATTCTTCTAATCAACTAATATTTTGTTGTTGCTCGTTAGGATTTGCACGACGATATTACCAAGCTGAGAGACGAACACGACTATGCCTTTATTCTGGTAGTGTCACGGTTAATGATGTGCTCAAAATGTCTTTAGCTTAATTAGTAATTAATTTTTTCTTATGTTTTTTTTTTTTTTGAGGAAGGTAGCATGTACACGTTCATTTATTTCATTTAGAATAAAATTAGCTGGAAATGTGAGATCGAATAGTATTCATTTTCCAATCTTTTAATAGTGTAATCCTATTCTTGACTTCAAATTGGTATTTTTATTAATAGTGTTTCTTTTATATATTATGTGATTACTGCACTTTTTTTTACAACTATTTCAATCATGAAATAAAATATGTTATGATACACTGATTGCAGAAAGATATTATTTGGAACAGATTCTTTTTGTCGGCTTGTAATTCGTATTCTGAGCAAGTTTTCAAATGTGGAAAGAGTTTTAGCATTTTTAATTTTGAGGCTTTTCCGATGATTATAGGTGTTTATTTTATAGAATTTTGTTATTTTTTGGCCTAAATTTTGAACAAGTATTTTATTTGTTAGAACACGTGTCCAAAATTTAATTTAGATTGCTGAGATCTGTAATTTGAGAGTACGATTATTTGTTATTACATATATTAATGTTTTGTTTTACTTATTTTTTATATTTAATCTATGGAGTTTTTAGTTTTGGATTCAAGGTTTAATATTTATATTGTAATTGCCGTATAAGTTTCATTTATCAATCATTTGTAAATTAAATTGCCACTATAATTTTTATCAACCCTACCAAAATGTGATAATTGTTCATAATTGCGATTGAAATGATTTAAGGCATTATAATTTGACTGGAATTTAAATTTAATGCACTAATATATATTTAGCGCATTTAAAAAAATACTATTGATTTAAATTTATGTGTTTTAATTAATTAGGTTTGTTAAATTTTTTACAATTCACTGAAAATTGTAATCGAAAAAAAGCCTCCAAAAAAAACTTAGATATTTAAAACTCTTTTATTTTAGAGAAGTATTTTGTAGTGGATTCTATTGATCCACAGATTTTTTTTCCATTTTAGAGAAGTCATTTTGTAGTTGGGATTGCGATTGAATCCCAGATTTTTTTTCCTTACATCAGATATCTTTTGGATTTTCTTTTTTATTTTTTTCGCCTGTTAAATTTTTTAGCTTTATCTATTTTTATCATTATATTATTTATATTATATATATATATATATACTATATATAGTAGGGATACTTGTATTAAGAGCACAGCATGCACTTGTGTTAAGTTTTAACTGCCATTCAATTTGATAGTGTTGGTTTTAGGGTGAAAAGGAAAAGAGAAAATAGAGAGAAATTGAGTTTCTCAATTTCTCTCCATTTTCTCTTCTCCCATTCATCCTAACCACCCATCAAATTTGATGGACGGTTAAGAACTTAGGAGCACAAGGGCAGCTGTGCTCCTAATAGCACAGTAGCCCTACTATATATATATATATATATATATATGTATAAATCTTTTCATGTCTTCTATGATTTACTTCTTTGCAAAATATCAACCATGGGCAAAGTTATCCATTCATATGTTATCTTTCTTCTTTTAATGTCCATCCTTCTCTTTTCCTTTGAAACTATTGTAGCACTTAAAAGAATCTTAAGCTTTGAGCTCATATATCATCACTCTCCTCGGTCCCCAATTTACAACCCTAACCTCACCGATTCACAACGCTTTGAAGAGTCCCTCCGCCTTTCTGAAAATCGATTCCTCAAACTGAACAATGTTGAACCAACGCCTGTTGGCCATGAAATAACCACTATTCGCCCCCCTATCATTTACTATCAAGCATTGTACATGGTTTTTGTGACAATTGGCACTGGAAATGGTAGCATTGGCTACCATTTAGACCTAGATACAGGCAGTTATCTTACTTGGACCCAATGCAAGCCATGCATCAATTGCTATGTGCAAAATGAACCTTACTTCGACCCTCGCCAATCCCCTTCCTTTGTTGATGTATCCTGCTCTGACCAGAACCCTTGCCCACAAAGATATTACCATTGCATCAACAACCGTTGCCACTACCAGATCAGCTATATTGGTGGGTCCCGGACAATTGGCACGCTCTCAAAAGACACCTTTGGCTTCCATTCGAGCCATGGTGGCCACCTCGAGTTTGTTGAAGGGCTTGCCTTTGGCTGCTCACATGATACACATTTAACTAGTGACCACCATGGTTATCCATCAGGAGTAATGGCATTAGGTTTGTCCGAGGAATCATTTACAAGACAACTTATCAATCATGGCAGCCAGGGGCGCTTTTCATATTGTCTTCCCCCGGTAGGTTCAAACAGTATAAGCTTTTTACGATTCGGAAGCAACATTGTGCAAAGAGGGCCAGTCCAAACCACACCGATAATACCCATACAAGGTGTGTGCTTCTATTACATTACTTTAAATGACATTAGTGTTGGTAACAAACGACTTGGGTTTGAGCCAAGAATGTTCGCACGAAAGCCGAATGGGTCGGGCGGGTTCTATGTGGACTCCGGCTCATTCATCACTTACCTAATAACTCCAGCTTTTGAACGAGTGAGGAAAGAGCTTAGAGATTATTTCCGCCATAAGAAATTGGTTGAAGTGGACCCACAGAGGTACAAGACAAATCTTAAACTTTGTTGGCTTTTCCAACCAAGTTATGAGAGCTTAATGCCGAGCATAACATTACATTTACAAGGGGCCCAAATGCATATCATGTGGCGAGAGTTGTTCCTCATTGCATGGACGAAGGGAATATTTTGCTTTGCAATGTTGCCACAGGACAATTCAAGTATTCTCGGGGCATACCAACAAGCAAATACTCGATTTACTTTTGATGTGCTGCAATCACAACTAGCCTTCAATCCAGAGAATTGTGAACATGACTCCCAACCATGAAAGAGAGTAGTAGGAAACTAAGACCCAAAATAATGTGCCCAATATATATGTTTTTCTTTTTTAATAGTATTTATCTAAAGCAATCTAAAGTAAGATTATTTTTAGAGAACAAATCTTTATATTAAAACTATTCATATGACGGGATCATTGAATTTAATATTCACATTATTTGAAATTCATGTATTTTATATGATGAATAGTGATTCAATGTCCACTATAGGAACAATACTATGTGATCAATATAAAGATTCACAACCTTTCAAAGTTTTTTATAAGGAAAAGGGACATTCGAAACATAATCTATCTGCATGCAAGGCGCTGCTACCTTAAAATATCAACTTATTAAAAGTGATATTATACTGCAAGAATATTCCTTTTAGTATTAGAATGTCTTTTGATCTAAGTATTAATTCACTATGTAGTTGTTAAATGACAATATTAATACTCCTTTCCTTTTTTTGAATTATTCGACACAATGCTTCAATTATTCATTACAAACCTACTAGTAATTTCTTTAACCTCTGCGCTCACTACAACAAAATGGACATTTAGCGGCAATTTAATGGCTGCAATTATCAAATAGCCGTTATTATCTATTTTAGACTATACTTTTTTTACTGACTAATAATTTTATACTAAATACATCTATTTTGACCCCAATACTATTCTAAACCGAACCCGAACCTAAACTCAAACCCAACCAGCTGGGTCCATCTCACACGAACACCCTTCACCTTCTCCCCCTTTTCCCTACCATAGTTAGTTAATTTGGATTCGGCAAAAATTCGGTACGGATATAATACGCATAAAATTTATTTTCTAATTTTTAAATTCGTTGAAAAATTCGGCCTAAAAAACGGATTCGGTATAAAGTATAAAATATTAGATATAAAATATAAGATAATTTATATTTAAAAATAAAAATTATAAGTTTTTTTTTCATATTTTCAATAATTTGGGAATAATTCGGAAATAATTTGTGAATAATTTGGCTGGCCCAAAAATTTGCGAATAATTCTCTTTCTTTGGGAAAAATTCGTAAACGGACCGTTTAATTTGGATTTTTAATAATTTGCGAATAATTCGCAAATAATTCGTGAATAATTCGCGAATTAACTAACTAGGTTCCCTACCTCTCTCCTATCTCGCGTGAGCTCGAGTTCTTCCCTCTCCTTCACCACTCTTCTCTCATCTTTCTTCCTAGGCGTCCTCTCTAAGCTCCGACCCTATCCCCAAATCACCGTCAGTTTCGCCCCCAACCTTCTCGGCTGCCGATTTTCTCGACCCTGTGTGCACCGGTGCAACATCGCTATCGACCACCTCGAGCACTATCCAGCGACGTCAACTTTGCCACTGCCAACAACGTCTAGGATCTCCAATTTTTTGAGGAGATCTGCTACATCAAGAACTATCACGCCCCGGGGTCCTTTTTGAAAGCTAATTTGAAATCGAGCTATCTTTATAAATCAGAGTCAGCGAGAAACTGCCCTTTTTTTTTTTTTAATCTAGACCCTCAAGACGTGCAACAAACCCGCCACAAATACAGAAATTTTTGAAACAAATAGATAGAGTCTCCCCTGTATTTGCATGACGTAGCGCATAGTACAATTGAACAACCAGATCTCTATTCACACACACAACAATAGGATGTACAAGGATCAACTCATTTCAACATACAGCTAGCCCTCCTTAGTCACATCCATTCCATATTCATCCTAATAGTTAAAAGTGTCTCCCACACGAAAACTATTTCTTTGAAATTTTAACTTTGTGAAAAGCATGAAAAACTATTTTGAAAATTATTTCCCACAGAGACACCTTATTTTGAAAACACTAACACGAGGGGTAGAAAACCACATTTCGAAATCCGAATCCAAAGCCATATGTCCAAAAATCACGAATATTCTAAAACCGTAAGCAACCAAAAACTCATAAATACGTCATCCAAGAATCCGTGAATAAAAAACCATCAACTGAACCATATAAGAACAACTACTAACAAGTATAGAGGTTAAACTATACTGACACATATATGACTTATGTTAAATATGAAGTATAGTCAAAATGTATACCGAGATCGAGACGTCTAAGATCGCCCACTAGCTACAGCCTCATACTGTGTCCTGACCAATCCTACCTATATCACCTGTCGAGAAATGAGGGTAAGAAACCAACAAAGGTCTTCCAGTGGGTACCGCAAGCCGACGAAGCCAAGCATACTCACCGGTAACCATGTATAGGTAAAGAAAGACTTACAATAGCAATGTAACTATAAAGATAGAAGAATTGTAAATAAGCATGTAACAACCGCTACTATAGCTATATGCGTCATCCGGATGAAAAGTCCAAATGTATCCAATCTATACCGCCGTGTCGGTCTAAGGACCTCAGGCAAAAGCCACTCTCCACTCGCTCAACTTGCGAGACCCCAGATAGTTGTATGTATAAGATATAATAAGGCTAATCTCTTAACCCGGCTTAAGCATTTTGGGCGTTGGTTAGGCCCAAGAGGTTAAGAGAGCTAAGCGTACTAAGACGGGAGTAGTCCTAAGATGGGTGACCCTCTGGGAAGTCAAGGCGTTACAGTTGGTATCAGAGCCAATTACCACCCAAAAGTGTGAGATGAGTTGTAACGTATCGAAACCTCGAAAGTGATTATCGAACTTTAGCCAAATTGGTTAAAGTGCCGAGAAAAATGGATGGACAAGTCCCATTTAGCATTCCAACAAGATTGGAAGGGTTAAAAATAAGTTTAAGAGGTGTTAAAAGGGTTTTAGCATCGACCGGCGCGAAGTAGAATCGAAAACGGCGCAAAATAAGTGTTCTGGGCAAAGTGTACCGGTACAACCATCGAGTTGTCACCGGTACAACCCTGCAGCCCGAGAAGGGATTGCTCTCGGGTTTGAGTTTTCGCAGAAATGTACTGGTACACCCCTGGTGTGTACCGGTACACTTTGGTAAAATCCGAACAGTTTGCTCTCGGGTTGCCTCTGCGCAGGAAATGTACCGGTACAAAATCCCGTGTACCGGTACACTTTGGGTCTGACAGCAAAAAAAAAACTGCTGCAATTATGAAAATGGGGAGGGTTTAAATGCAATTATAGCATCGTAATAAAACCCCAACACCCCTCCTCACTCTCTCCCACAGCCATTCACCCATCCCTCTCATTCCTCTTATTTTCTTTCTCTAGAGAGTGAAAGTTTTGGAGTGCCCAATGATCTATCTAGATTGTATCTAACACCTAGAGGGGGGTGAATAGGTTTAATAGCCAAAAACCACAAATCTCAATGTGATAAAAATAAATCTAGAAGATAAAAATCACACCGAGATTTACGTGGGAAAACTCCAACTTGGAGAAAACCCACAGGACCAACACGCGAAAAAATAATTCATAAGAGAAAAGATTACAAGGAGATTACCGACTCTACGGACTCGACCTCTCTTAACCTCTTAAGAATCTCACGCAATCCTCCGGGTTGTCCATGCCCTCACGTTCGAATCCACGAACGCCTCGTTTCGAATCTACTTAACGCCTTCACTCCGAATCCATGAAGCTCACGATCTGAATCCACGAACCAATGTTAATCACGCCGAATCCACGACGTCGTCATGAAGAACATCATGATTATGGTGATCCTTTGCTTAGAGTATCGTAGAAAACCAGAGAAGAAAACTCCAAGCGAAGCATAGATCAAATCGACATATTGATATTAAATAACAATCTCTCGATTTGACCTAAAAGAAGCTATTTTGTAGAAAATAGGTTTTGGATGAAATCCTAGCCTCTAGGGTTTCTCAAACATGTATTCTCATGATGCTTAATCTATTAGAGGAGCCCAATAGCTTATTTATAGGCTTTAGAATCAATTGGAGTCGGATTAGAAAGTTTTTTCGAAAATTACATTGTGTACCGGTACACTTTAAGCTGTTACCGGTTACACGATGACGGAACAGAAAACCTGCGTAATGCTGTAACTGGTGACAAGTCGCTTGTTGTACCGGAACAGAATGCGTACCGATACACTTCCGATGTTGTACCGGTACACTTTGCAAAAATCTATTTTTGCACGGTTTCGGGTTTTGCAAAGTACCAATGCACTTTCTAATCCAGTAAATTTTGGTATTATGATTCTAATGCCTACAATTATGTATGAATCACCATAACATGAATTAAAACCTTACCTCGGCATCGTGATTCACATAGTGAGTTAATTTCGCTTTCTTTGAAGTTTTGGACTCTTTGATCTTCGACGATACGCACCAATCCTTCAAGACTCCGACTCACTTCACGAAACTTGCCAACACATAAGACTTAAAAGAGAGCTCTCCAAAGGGTGGATTGGGAGGAGATTTGAAGGAGAAGCTTGGCTTTGGTGGCTTGGAGATGACCTAGGGCTCTTCTACAAGGTGGACATGGAGATAGCTTTTGGCTAAAGTGAGTTTAGGGTAAAAACTCATCTAGGGTTTGGGTTTATGTCCTAGAAAACTAAGTTTTGATCTTCTAATGGTATAAAAATCTAGTAATGACTTAGAACACATGAAAACTCATGTTTTCTTCCAGGACTCTAATGGTGGATTTTTAGGGTTTGCATTCTAAACCCTAGAAATGACTTGGATGGTTCTAAATGAACTTCTAGAGCAGGTTGGACAAGCTCTCTTTTACTTGTTTTAGAGATCAAAACCTAGGATTTTGCAAATGGCAACATTAGGGCACCCAATTTGGGTCTTTTACCTCCGAATGTTTTTAAGACAAATTGATCTTGTAGAAACCTAATTAGGGGTATTCCCGACGCGTGGGACAACTCCGTTTGACGTTACTAAATGGTCTAAATAAAGTTATTGAGAAAAAGCCTAATTTGGCTTCGTTTTGCCGCAGGCAAAAAAGTAGGGCTTCAAAAATCTCAAGAAATTCACTGTAGCATCCCTACAACCACCGAAGGTGGGTGGTGCATACCGAAGACCTCGAAATTCCTTTTATGTCTAAAGTGTCATATTTCAGCATATGTGTATTGAGGATAAAATTTGCATAGTAGGGTTATATGTGAGCATTTCATTGCATGTTGTGAGTACAAATGCATGTGAGTTATTATCAAGAATGTGAGAATTTTATAAACCCTATGTATGCATGACAAGTGACACGAACTTAGTGGACTTAGTAAACAAATGTGACATCTTAACATAGAAGTAGAAAATGACATTGATGAGTCGAGAATGCTAGAGTTGGAACACTTAGAAAATAAGTGTGGCATGTGTACAAGAACATAGTAGTGTATATGACACTAGCGAAAGTAAAGAATGCAAGTAAAGGTGTGATAGCGACATTATGACAATTTCAACCTTAGAGTTAAGGGTCATATGTGCATTATTTTTTTATAGTTAAGGAATGGATTGAACTTGACATCCTTATAGTTAAGGATTGGATCATACTCACCTGTAAGTCCTTGCTCGAGGGTGGTAGCTCCCTCTCGGGCGATGTGCTCCGGAGTTATCATCATTGGGTGTAGTAGTCTCTCCAGAGGACGGTCCCGTCGGGTGTAGTAGTCTCCCCGATCTTTGGGATTTGTGTTGGTGAGTCTATCGTGGGCGAAACCTATGGGCTAGCCTAGAGATTGGGTTCTGATCAGTGACCTTGCATTCATCATGATTATTTTATTGAGCATAGCATTATTTATTGTTCAGACATATTAGCTGCATTTGCTTTAGCTTGGTTAGTATCTATCCATTCTTCTATTATGCCAGATTTAGACCTAGTGGGAAAGTGTCGGTTGCCGAACCCATTGAAAACTTTGTTGTAGTTCTCACCCCACTATTTCCACAGAGCCGGGACCGAGCGAGCCGACGGACGATCGTGGTAAGGGCATCACGCCCTAGATAGAGACCTCCCGAGTGGGTTTCCATTTTGGTTTAGTTGCATAACTTTATACATCATCTTTTGTATTTTGATGACTATAGATGTTAAAGGGAAAAGAACATGAATGTTGTTAACGATTTTATATTTAAATGCAAGAACTATATTTTGAGATCATGTGATGTAAAAGAGAAGAAATGAAGCAAAAAAAAATGTAAATAATTTTCTAAGTATAGTTTACTACTTTCACTATTGGCTATTGCTTGCCTTCGTGCAAGCTATTGTGTATGCTTTCACTTATACAATTTTATACTCTATCTGTATCTGTTGTTGAGCCTTGGGCGGACAAGGGAAGCTCTGTCCGTTCGGCGTCTGTTCGACGCTCTCGAACCGGCTAAAAGGATCGGGCTCGGGGCGTGACAGATATAATGGTATCAGAGCGTAAAGAGCCAAAAAGTGAAAGTATAGGATGGACCTAGAGACCCTTAGAAATGGAAAACCTTAAGGATCTAGGAAACGTGAGCGATGTGGAATCAAACTATAGCGAAAGCTTGTGATTGGGTTAATGTTAATATGTCTCTAATGTGGTTAGGGGCTAAATCTAAGTTGATATTTGTTTTCTTTTCCTTGTGTTGTGATCGGCGGCCGACGATATGATGCTTTGGAAGGAAAATAAATACACTTATTGCTTTCGCCGAATTGGGTATATTCGAGTGTAATATTGTGTAACTAATGTGAATTGCTTCATTTCAAGAAGCAATGCCACCTCGTGGACGACCTAAGTTGCCTCGTGGTCGACCGCGGACGAGGTCTATGGCCGAGGAGCCAAGTGCGGCTCTCGTGCAACCCGGAGCAGGAGGCGACGAGGAGCTTCGAGAGCAGATGGCCGCGCTTATTGGCATAGTGCGGCAACAAGCGGAGTCCGTTCAGTGCCAAGGGGAGCAAATCCAAAGGCTCGAGGAGGCCTTGGAGCGGCAGCAGGCGGCAGCGGTGGCGCTAGTGGAGGCCGTGCACCCTGCGCCTCCTGCAATGGTGCCGAGTGCGGCCGAGGGTGTGGCCGCAGCAACTGTGCCAGTTACGGCGATACCGGTCAGATCGGGGACCTCAAACCCTGATAATGCAGCGGATGAGGCGAAGCGGGAGCGTGCGTTAGCAGCTTTCGTACAGTTCAACAAGTTCAACCCACCTATCTTCGAAGGGGGAGTGGTGGAGTCGGCGGTAGTGGAGTCATGGGTTGACTCCATGGAGACGCTTTTCGAGGACTTGCATACCTCGGAGAAGGACAAGGTGTACCTCGCCACACATTGCCTTGAGAAGGCGGCGAAGGTGTAGTGGAAGCGTGTTAGGTGGGATCGATCGCCCGATCTTTTGTCTATGCTGTGGGAGGAGTTCCGGAGGGCGATGTTCGCCAATTACTTTCCCGACACGGTGAAGCGGAAGTTACAAGAAAAATTTCACAAGTTGAGGCAAGGGGATCGCTCCGTGGCGGATTACGAGCAGGAGTTCTCCCACCTTATCGATTGCATCCCGGAGGTTGTTTGCGATGACCGGGACCAGGCCGATTGGTTCTGGGCGAGGACTTCGGCCGAGGATTCATAGGGCCGTTGTAACGTATCGAACTTTAGCCAAAATGGATTAAAGTGCCGAGAGAAATGGATGGACAGACTCCAGTTGACATTCTAACAATATTGGAAGGGTCAAAGTAGAGTCCCGAGAGTGTTAAGCAAGTTTTAGCATTGCTCGGCACGATTTAAAAGTGAATAATGCGAAAGAAATAGATGAACAAGTTCCAATTAGCATTCCAACGAGGTTGGAAGGGCTACAAATGAGTTTAAGAAGTATTAGAAAGGTTTTAGCATTGAACTGCGCGAAACAGAATCGAAAATGGCGTAAAATTGCATTCTGGAGCAAAGTATACCGGTACAACCATCGAGTTGTCACCAGTACAGCATTGCAGGCCAAGAAGGAAAAGCTCTCAGGTTTGAGAAATTTTGCCTGTGTTTCCGGAGACACCCCTGGTGTGTACCGGTACACTTTGGAAAAACATGCGAGAATTGCTCTCGGGTTTGTCTCTGCGTAATCGTGTTACCGGTGACAAGCTACAGTGTACCGGTACACTTTGGGTCTGACAGCAAAATGAAAACTGCTGCAAATACAAATATTTGGAGGGTTTTGTTGTAATTGTTACAATATGTAATATACCCCAACACCCCTCCCACCTGGTCTAAACAACAACCACTCTCTCCCTCTCTCATTTCCCTCTTTTTCTCTCTAGGAAACTCTCCAAGGAGCAAGGAGAGGAAGGAGAAGAAGGATTTTTAAAGGAGTTTTGGTAGATTTGAAGGCTCCAGAAGCTCTCCTACAAGGAGGACTTGGGGATAGCTTGTGGCTAAGGTGAGTTTATGCATGAACTCCTCTAGGGTTAGGATTTAAACTCTAACTTTTAGAGTTTTGAGCTTCTTAGAGGTTTTAGAAGCATGCTAGAGCCTTGAACACTATGAAAAACATGGTTTTCTTAGAACCCTCTAATGGTGGATTTTTAGAGCTTGCATTTTAAACCCTAAAAATAATTTAGATAGTTCTAAATGAGCTTCTAGATGTTGGACAAGCTCTCTTTTTCTTATTTTAGAGATCAAAATCTAGGATTGAGCAAACGGTGTTGTTAGGGCACCCAATTTTGGGCTTTTGCCTCCAAATGTTTCTAAGGCAAATTAACCTTATAGAAACCTAATTGGGGGTATTCCCGACGCGTGGGACAACTCCGTTTGACGTTACTAAAAGATTTATATATAGTTATTGAGAAAAATCCTAATTTGGCTTCATTTTGCCGCAGGCGATAAGGTAGGGCTTCAAAAATCCCAAGATTTGAACCGTACCATCCTCTCAACCATCTAAGGTGGGTGGTGCAATTCGAGGACCTCGAAATTCCTTTTATGTCTAAAGTGTCATATTTGAGCATATGTGTATTGAGCATAAAAATTTCATTGTAGGATTATATTTGAGCCATCTAGTGCATGTTGTGAGTACAAATGCATGTGAGTTACTAGCAAGAATGTAAGAATTTTATAAACCCTATTTATACATGACAAGTGACAAGAACTTAGTGGACTTAGTAAACAAATGTGACATCTTGACATAGAAGTAGAAAGTGATAATGATGAGTCGAAAAGTTAGAGTTGGAACACTTAGAAAAAAAGTGTGGTATGTGTACAAGAACATAGTGGTGTATTTAACACTAGTGAAAGTAGAGAATGCAAGTAAAAGTGTGATAGCGACATTATGACATAACAACCTTAGAGTTAAGGGTCATATGTGCATTGTTCCCTTATAGTTAAGGAATGGATTGAACTTGACATCCTTATAGTTAAGGATTGGATCATACTCGCCTGTAAGTCCTTGCTCGAGGGTGGTAGCTCCCCCTCGGGCGATGTGCTCCTGAGTTATCATCACTGGGTGTAGTAGCCTCCCCAGAGGATGGTCCCGTCGGGTGTACGTAGTAGTGTGACGCCCCAACTTCCCAGGGGGTCACCCATCCTAGGACTACTCCCGTCCTAGCACGCTTAACTCTCTTAACCTCTTGGGTCTAGCCACCACCCAAAATGCTTAAGCCGGATTAAGAGTTTAGCCCTATTATATCTTATATATAGGACTACCTGGGGTCTCACAAGTAGCCTCCCCGATATTGAGATTTGAGTTTGTGAGTTGTTGAGGGCGAAACCTATGGGTTAGCCAAGAGATTGAGCAATAAGATTGTAACCTTGCATTCATCATGAGCATATTATTCAGCATTGCATTATTTATTGTTGAGGCATAGTAGCAGCATTTGTATAGTTTGATTACTATCTATATCTTTTTTTTTCTATTATGCCTGATTTAGACCTAGTGGGAAAGTCGGCGTGGTAGGTTAACGAACCCACCGGAAACTTTGTTGTAGTTCTCATCCCACTATTTTCACAGAGCCGGGACCGAGCAAGCCGGCGGACGATCGTGGTAAGGGCATCGCGCCCTAGATAGAGACCACCCGAATTGTTTTCACATTTCGGTTTAGTTGCACACTCTTTAGTTATCATCTTTTGTATTTTGATGAATTTAGCATTATGAACATGTTAAATGAATGATGTAAAAAGGATATTTATTTCAAATGTCAAAAGTTATATGTTGGAGAAATGAGAAGTAAGAAGAAATGATGCAAAGATGTAACTGATTTCCTAAGTGTAGTTTATTACTTTCACTATTGGCTATTGCTTGCCCTCGTGCAAGCCATTGTGTATGCTTCCGCTTATGCAAATTTTTACTCTATTGATACTTGTTGTTGAGCCATGGGCGGACAGGGGAGGCTCTGTCTGTTCGGCGTCTGTTTGACGCTCTCGATTCGGCCAAAATGATCGGGCTCGGGGGCGTGACAGATATAATGGTATTAGAGCCGTAAAAGCCAAAAAGGTGAAAGTTTAGCATGGACCTAGAGACCTTTAGGATTGGAAAGACCTTAAGGACGTAGAAAACGTGAGTGACGTTGAACAAAGTATAGCGAAAGCTTATGATTGGGTTAATATTAATATGTCTTTAATGTGGTTAGGGACTAAATTTAAGTTGATATTTGTTTTCTTTTCCTTGTGTTCTGATCGGCAGTCGACGACATGATGCTTGGGAATGAAAATGAATACACTTGTTGCTTTCGCCGGATTGGGTATAATCGAGTATATTATCTAAGTAACTAACGTGAATTGCTTCTTTTTAGGGAGCAATGCCACCTCGTAGACGACCTAAGTTACCTCATGGTCGGCCGCGAACGAGGTCTATGGCCGAGGAGCCAAGTGCAGCTCCCGTGCAACCCGGAGCAGGTGGCGATGGGGAGCTTCAGGAGCAGTTGGCCGCGCTTATTTACGTAGTGCGGCAACAAGCGGAGTCCGTTCAGCGCCAAGGAGAGCAGATCCAAAGGCTCCAAGAGGCGCTAGAGCGACAGCAAGCGACGGCACCCGTGGAGGCCGTGCACCCTGCGCCCCCTGCAGTGGTGCCGAGCGCGGCCGAGGGCGTGGCGGCGGCAGCCGTGCCTATTACAGTGGTGCCGGCTGGTTCGGGGACCTCAAACCTCGATAGTGCAGTGGATGAGGCGGAGCGGGAGCGCGCGTTGACAGCTCTTATTCAATTCAAGAAGTTCAATCCACCTATCTTTGAAGGAGGAGTGGTGGAACCGGCGGCGGTGGAGTCATGGATCGACTCCATGGAGACATTGTTCGAGGACTTATACACCATGGACAAGGACAAAGTGCAGCTCGCTATACATTGCCTTGAGAAGGCGGCGAAGGTGTGGTGGAAGCGAGTTAGGCGGGATCGATCTCCCGATCTTCCGCCTATGCCTTGAGAGGAGTTCAAGAGAATGGTATTCGCGAACTACTTCCCCGACACGGTGAAGCGGAAGCGGGACATATGATACGTGAGTGCCCGAGATGGGCGTCGTCTGCACCGACGGCGGCCTCAGTTCCTTCGACCTCGAGACAGCTAGCGGGGTTACCACTGGCTATGTCTGCTGGACGCTCTTCTGCATCGCGTCAGCCGGAGGCATCTAGGGCACCGAGTGGGTGGGTTTTTGCCACTCAGGTGGAGGAGCCAATTCCAGTCCCCGACGATGTCATAGCAGGTATTATCTTGATCCGAGGCACTAGTGCTAGAGCTTTATTCGACACTGGTGCATTGCATTCATTTATAAGTGCATCGTTTGTAAGGACGCATGGCATTAAGATCGTACATCATTATGACTATTGGACGGTGAATGCGGCCGAGCATTCATTCCATATTCATGATGAGTGCGTGGCGTGCCCAGTGCAGATAGGTGGTTGGATTATGCCGATTGACCTGCTGGTGCTAAATCGAATGTGGGGTTTCGACGTGATCTTGGGGGGCAACTGGCTCTCCAAGTATTGTGTCGTGATAGATTGCGAAAGCAGGGTGATCACATTCCGTGAGCCTAATCGAGAGGAGCTAGTATATCGGGCATGTAAAAACTCGCTCTTCGCGGCGACCGTATCGGCGGCAAGGGCGAGGAAAATAATTAAGGGTAGAGGTGTAGCCTACTTGGCGACAATAGTGGAAGCCCGAAGGGTGCTCCCGGAACTTAGTGGTATTTGGGTAGCATGCGAGTTTTCGGATGTATTTCCAGCGTAGTTACCGGGATTGCCACCGGACCGGGAGATCGAGTTCGTCATTGATTTGATTTCTGGGGCGGCGCCAATGTCGAAGGCTCCGTATAGAATGGCACCGGCGGAGCTAAAGGAACTAAAGGTACAGTTGCAAGACTTGCTCGATAAAGGCTTTCTGAGGCCGAGCGTGTCACCGTGGGGAGCTCCGGTGCTATTTGTTAAAAAGAAAGATGCCACACTTCGACTCTGCGTGGACTACCGCAAGTTGAATAAAGTGACAGTTAAGAACAAGTATCCATTACCGAGGATTGATGATTTATTCGATCAGTTGCAAGGGTCGAGGGTGTATTCAAAGATAGACCTTCAATCGGGGTATCATCAGTTGACGATACGGCCCCAGGATGTGCACAAAATGGTGTACCATACGCGGTATGGCCACTACGAGTTCACGGTAATGTCGTTTGGGTTTACTAATGCCCCGGCTGCATTCATGGACTTAATGAACCGAGTCTTCCGTCCGCTATTGGACTGGTGCATCGTGGTATTCATTGACGACGTATTGGTGTATTCTCGGACCGAGGAAGAACACGAGGAGCACTTGAGAACCGTGTTGGAAGTGCTTCGAAAGGAGAAATTATATGCCAAGTTGAAGAAATGTGACTTTTGGCTATCGGAGGTTACTTTCTTAGGACACATGATTTCGGGTGATGGCATTTCAGTGGATCCGAAGAAAGTAGAGGCAATTAAAGATTGGCCTCGCCCGACGAGCGTAACGGAAGTCCGCAGTTTTCTTGGGCTAGCGGGCTATTATCGGCGGTTTGTGGAGGGGTTCGCTAAAATAACCACTCCACTAACGCGCCTCACACATAAAGGGGCAAAGTACATTTGGAATGCCGAATGTGAGCAGAGCTTCGAGGAGCTAAAGAGAAGATTGACCACGACCCTGGTGCTTGCTCTACCGACGCCGGGGGAGACATTTGTGGTATATAGTGATGCTTCCTACGTTGGTCTCGGGTGTGTCTTGATGCAAAACGGGCGGGTGATAGCTTATGCCTCGCGCCAATTGAAGACATATGAAAAGAACTACCCGATTCAATGGAACCTCGAGCTAGCGGCATGATTTTTGCACTAAAGCTATGGAGACAACCTACTATTGGGGAACGATTGGTGATGATCTCTTATACGAATCACAAAAGCCTTAAATACTTGTTCACCCAAAAAGAGCTAAACATGCGACAACGGTGGTGTTGGAGTTATTGAAAGATATGATGTCATCTCTTATACACACCCGCAAAGGCGAATGTCGTGGCTGATGCACACTTAGTAGGAAAATCGGGAGGAATTTGGCTTCGACAATTACACCTCAACCGTATATTGCAAACAAGAGATGCAACGGCTTGGATTGGAAGTAGTAGCGCCGAGAGTGCCGGCGCACTACTTGCTGGTAGTGGGTGCAACCGACCTTATTGGAGAGGATAAAAGAGCTACAGCTTCCGATGAGTATCTCCAAAAGGTGCGCGGTGAAGTTGAGAGCGATAGTGACGAGACTTGGCATTGAGACGACGGCACATTTGATTTCGATCGTTGGTGTGTACCTAAGAATAAGGACATCCGCAAGGCGATTATGCAAGAAGTGCATCAAACTCCTTATAGTATGCCCCAGGCGGCCACCAGAAGTGCTACAAAGATTTGAAAATGGATTATGGTGGTCGAGCATAGAGAAAGATATTGAGGGTTTGTTGCGCAATGTCTTTACTTGCACAAGTAAAGGACGGAGTGGCGGTTTCCGGCGGAAAAATTACAAAGTCCTAGCTATAAAAGCTGAAAAGTTCTGAAAAGATTTGCTACCCTTAAAATATGTAGATTTTCTAAATCAATTTGCCAGCTTCACTGTAACTACTAGAAAATTAGTTATTAGTGGTCTTTATTTACGCCGCTAAAGATTAACGAATATTGCTAAAAGTACATTATGACACAAATATTGCTATCAATGTTGCTAAAATATTAGTAACATTTTATAATGAATGCCACAAGTATAAATCATTGGGTGTTATTAGAACTATGACGCTAAAATGATTTATTTTTTTGAGAGAGATAGGTAGCACGCTACCTGCTTCTTTTATTTCATTTAGAAATAAACTTAGCTAGAAATGTGAATCAACTAGGATTCGAACCTGAGTCTCGAGTACCAACCATCAAGCCCTTTGCCACTTGCTCTAGGGACGGTCGGTTGCTAAAATGCTTGTTAAATGTTAATTTTAAGTTGTTTAGTAGTGGCGCAAGAATATAATGCTATTAATACAAATACCTGATTTTGTGGACTTAAATTTTAAAATTTTTATTTTTTATTCAATTTTAAAATTAAAATTAAAATTAAAATTTATATTTATATTTGAATTTATTATTTTTTAGATAAAGGTAGCATGCTACATGTTTTTTTTTATTTCTTTTAGAAATGAACTTAACGGGATATGTGAATCAACAAGTATTCGAACTTGAGGCCTCAAGTACAAACCAACAATTCTTTTGCCACTTGCGCTAGAGACAATCAACTATATATATTTGAATTTTTAAGTTTTAAATTTAAGTTTTAAGTTTTAAGTTTTAAAATTTTAAAATTTTAAATTTTGAATTCTAAATTTAGATATTAAATTTAAATTTTTAATTTTTAAATATCAAATTTTAAGTTTCAAAATTCACAATTTTAAATTTAAAAATTTAAAAATTTAAATTTTAAAATTTAAAATTGAAATTTTAAAATTTTACTTTTTAAATTATAATTTCAAGTTTTTAAAACTCAAATTCTAAAATATTAAACTTTAATTCAAAATTTTAAATTCTAAGTATAAAATGGGATATATTAATAATTATATATTGATTAGTGAAGGCATTTAGCAATAAGTGTTACTATTTTGTTACATTTAGTACCATTTTTTATAAAATACTTGAAACTTTAGCGGCATTTACTAATTTACGCTACCAATTTATTCTATTTTACAACATTATCAAGTAATGCTATTAAATATATTAATTAGTATTCTTTAAATAAATGCTACAGAGTAAATACCGCTAAATTATAAAATAAATTTGTTGTACTTTATATATAATAAGACTATCTTTAATTCAAAACTGCAAGCAAGAAGATTTCCCCAGTTTTTTTTTTTATTATTTTGGTAGCAAAATCAAGTTACAAATAGCAGCCAAACACCTTTTGAACTACTTATGTGCTCCCTAATAAAGAAATTCTTTTATCATAAACAATATCTTTTGACATCCAAGCACTACAACAAAAACGGTCTATAGCGACATTTTTAAATATAGGTACATGTCAAAAAAGTGCTGCTAGCTAAAATTACCAACACTTTTAAAAAGTGTTGCTATATGTGGGGTCGCTAAGTATATAGTGACAGTTAAAAAGCGTCGCTATAACCTAAAAGAGTGCTGCTAATTTACCAACACTTATTTAAGCATTTAGCAATCGCCGAAACTCTATCTCGTTGGCTGCGGTGGCGGAGGAGGACGACAGTAAAGACTCTTCATCTAGAATTTCAGTGGATTAAGTGAAAAGAGAAGAAAAGATGGTAATTGATTTTTCTTTTTTTTTTCTTTTTTGTTTATAATCGGGCCAAATGGACTGGGTGTGGTGGGTTGAGTAGAGTAATCTTTTATTTTTGATTGGATTGGGCTTTATATTTAGACATTAGTAGATGTGTTTTTAAGTTTTAGCATAAATGGGACACTTACTCAAAAGTGTCCCAAACATGTGTCCCTATAACCTAATCCTGTTGTAGTGAAGTGATCGTACTCAGTTTTACATGGTAGTGAGACGACATTATTGGGACATTATAAAAGTGTGATATTTGTTAGAAGAAGGAAATTTTTATTAGTGCTAATTTTTTTGTTTTCAAAAGAGTTATTTGGATGGCTTTTATAGACTTGCATAACACAACAAAATAATCTCATTCTTATGTAATTTTGGGGTAAAATGAAATAAGCTTAAATCTACAAAATTTTGGAGTAAAGTAAGAGTAAAACATCTTAACCATTCATCATTGCCTGTTTCTCAAAATTTCTCTTTAAATTGAGGTACTTTTAGTAAAATTCAAAGCAAGTTATAGTGTCCAAGCACATTACATACAAAGTTTTTTTATTTGAAATAATGCTATTTTCAACAAATTTTTATGCCATTGAAAAAAAAAAAACTATGAATTAAATTTAGAGTTCCTAATTTGGTCCAAAATGTTTTTACCGTCCACTGTAACTATATTTCGGTAACTCTAACAAATTTAGTTCTAGCCTTCAAAAGTAACTAAATTTAGTTCTAGCCTCCAAAAGTAACTAACCCTTTACATTTTAGAGAAGCATTTATGTAGTGGATTGCCTACTGAATCCACAGATTTCTTTCTTACTCCAAGATATCTTATGGATTTTTTTTTTTAGCTTTATCTATTTTAGTCTCACATATATATATGTATATATCTTTCCTGTTTTTCGTGACTTACTTCTTTGCAAAACATCAACCATGGCCGGATTCATCTATTCACATGTTACCTTTCTTCCTTTAATATCCATTCTACTCCTTTCCTCTGAAACTGTTGAAGCACTAAAAAGAATGTTAAGCTTCGAGCTAATATATCGTCACTCTCCTCGGTCCCCAGTTTACAATCCTAACCTCACTGATTCACAACGCTTTGAAGAGTCCCTCCGCCTTTCCGAGAACCGATTCCTCCAACTGAACAACGTTGAATCAAAGCTAGTTGGCCATGAAACAACCACTATTCGCTCCCATGTCATCATCTATGAAGGATTATACATGGTTTTTGTGACGATTGGCACTGGAAATGGTAGCATTGGCTACCATTTAGACCTAGATACAGGCAGTTATCTTACTTGGACCCAATGCAAGCCATGCATCAATTGCTACGTGCAAAATGAACCTTACTTCGACCCTCTCCAATCCCCTTCCTTCGTCGACGTCTCCTGTTCTGACCAGAACCCTTGCCCGCAAAGATATTACCATTGCATCAACAACCGTTGCCACTACCAGATCAGCTATATTGATGGGTCCCACACAATTGGCACGCTCTCAAAAGACACCTTTGGCTTCCATTCAAACCATGGTGACCATCTTGAGTTTGTTGAGGGGCTTGTCTTTGGTTGCTCACATGATACACATTTTGGCAACTACGATGGTTATCCATCAGGATTAATGGCATTAGGTTTGTCTGAGGAATCATTTGCGAGGCAACTTATCAATCATGGTAGCCAGGGTCGCTTTTCATACTGTCTTCCCCCGATAGGTTCAAAGAGTATAAGCTTTTTACGATTCGGAAGCAACATTGTGCAAAGAGGGCCGGTCCAAACCACACCGATAGTACCTATACAAGGGGTGTGCTTCTATTACATCACCTTAAATGACATTAGTGTTGGCAACAAACGACTTGGGTTTGAGCCAGGAATGTTTGCGCGAAAGCCGAATAGGTCGGGCGGGTTCTTTGTGGACTCCGGCACGTTCGTCACTCACTTGATAACCCCAGCTTTTGAACAAGTGAAGAAAGTGCTTAGAGGTTATTTCCGCCATAAGAAATTGGTTGAAGTGGACCCACAAAGATACGAGACAAATCTTAAACTTTGTTGGCTTTTCCAGCCAAGTTATGAGAGCTTAATGCCGAGCATGACATTGCATTTACAAGGGGCCCAGATGCATATCATGTGGCGAGAGTTGTTCCTCATTACATGGGAGAAGGGAGTATTTTGCTTTGCAATGTTGCCACGGGACAATTCAAGTATTCTCGGGGCATACCAACAAGCAAATACTCGATTTACTTTTGATGTGGTACAATCACAGCTAGCCTTCAATCCAGAGAATTGTGAACATGACTCCCAACCATGAAAGAGAGCAATGGGAAACTAAAACCCAGAATAATGTACCCATATAGATGTTTTTCCTTTTTAATAGCTTTTATCTAAAGCTAATCTAAAGTAAGATTATTTTTAGAGAACAAATCTTTATATGTAAAACTATTTGTATAATGAGATCACTGAATCTACTATTCACTTTATCTGAAATTCATGTACTTTATATGATGAATAGTTATTCAATGTCCACTACAGGAACAATACTATGTGATCAATATAAAGATTCACAACCTTACCAAAGTTTTTTTACAAGGAAAAGGGACATTCGAAGCATAATCTATCTGTATGCAAGGCGCTACTACCTTAAAATATCAACTTATTAAAAGTGATATTATATTGCAAGAATATTTCTTTTAGTATTAGAATGTCTTTTGATCTAAGGGCGTGTTTGGTTCGCCCCTTTTTTACATTGGAATCGGAATCAGAATAGATGAATCCGTTTGTCCGTGTTTGGTATGCGGGATTCTGTGACACCCCAATAATCCCACATTCGATAGTTATGGCTAGATATGGGGGTATATAAGCTTGATTAGGCTAGACATAATAATTGAGATTAAGCATTTTGGGCTAGTGTTCGGCCCGGACGAGTTATTGTTGCTAATGGGCTCCGTCGTTACATTTGGTATCAGAGCTGGTTCACCAGCCGAAAATGTGTGGCGCGTCTCGACTGAGCCAGGGTCTGAAAGATAAGATAGGCGATATCGGTCTCTAAATGACAAGGTAACCGGCTATGCCAGGGTCTGGATGACAAGTCTACCGAGACGAGTCTTACATCGCCTGGTGATCTTAGCTCTGTGTGTGATTTGACTCACGAGGAAGTCAGGGCTTAAAACGGGAGGATATGACACCCAATAATTCCACAACGGATAGTTATGGCTAGATGTTGGGGTATATAAGCTTAATTAGGCTAGATATAAGAACTGAGTTTAAATATTTTGGGCCAGTGTTTGGGCTCATTGAGTTATTGTTGCTAGGGGGCTGGGTCATTATAGATTCCCATTCTAATTTCGATTCCCGGGTGAATTGGAATCCCCAATTACCTGATTTTCCAATCCGGCCTAGGAGGCCAAATTGGAAATTGACTCCGGGTGGAATGGATTTATTCGAATTAAATTTAAGTTTTTTAAGCTTATTTTTCAATTAAAACATAAGTTTAAGTTTAAAAATTATATATATAAATTTTAATTTTAATTTGGACTTAAATTAAAAATTAAAATTCAATCAAACATTTCGGATCTCTTCATAAATTTAATTTAAATTTCAATTTAATTTAAAATCTAAAGTTTTATTCAAATTTTATTTAAAATTTAAATTAAATTTATAGATTAAAATTGAAATTTAAACTATAATTTTAAATTTGAATTTGAATAAATCGAAATTAGTTTTATATTTTGAATTATTCGTTTAATTTCAAATTTTAATTTTTTAAAAAATATATTAAAATTTTGACCTATATTTTTAATATTTAATTTTCAGTTTGAATTTAAACTAATATATTACAAAGAAAATATTAACATATTAATTTGATTATGTTTCTGATATCTATCTGAACTAAATACTGACAATATGAATGGTTCATTCCGATTCCGATTCAGATAGTGAATCAAACAGAATGAGGTAATGAATCATTTCGATTCCGTTTCTAGCTTATTCTCATTCCAATTTCGATACCGATTCCGACTTCAATCCAAACACACCCTAAGTATCAATTCATTATGTAGTTGTTAAATGACATTGTTAATACTCCTTCCCTTTTATTGAATTATTCAANGATTTATAAGATAAACAAACTAATGACAACACGTAGCATATCTAATTCTGTTGAATTTATTAATTGAATAATAAAAAAAGTTAATAACAATCTTTAAGTCAACCCTGTTTTCTTTATTTTATTTTACTTTATTTAAAAAAATAGTTTATGCTTAATAAAAAACTTAGTCTAGCTCGACCCATCCTTTGCTCAGCTTGTGCTCGACCGAGTGCTTGTTATTCAATTTTTTAATCTTTCCCATATATATACTTACTAAAGAGTGGATACAAATTACTAATCGGGTTACCAATTGGGTAGACGTACAAGTTATTAATTTCTACAGATTCTTATAATAAAATATGCAGTAAAATAGAAGTTTAGAAAACAGGGCATCAAAACCTAGGAACGAAAACAGTGAATGCTCAAGCGAATTAAGAAAAAGTAAAATTGAAGGAAGTTAAAAAAATAAAAAAATAAAAAAATCAAGTTAGTGTTATTCCTCCCAAAGTAATCAAAATAAAAAAATTAACACTCCTTTAATGAGTCAGCTCGAGATCGCCTAGTTTATGAAACGAGCCAAACACGAGCCTGCCCAACTCGCTCGTGTTCGGCCTGTTGACACCCTAACTATGTATTAAGGATGCGGCTATAAGCCTCGCATGTTACCCTTAGTTTCAAAAATATCTTAGGGCCCGTTTGGTTCAAGTTATATAATATTACAAAGTATCTCGACATATCTAGGTTTCTTAGATTTCGGCGTGAGATTACTACTGATCCTGCATTAGTGCGTTTGTTTAATGCAGTAATGTAATACTAGATTACAGTGTTTATAGCATTAATACGTTTGGTTCAGTTTATAAAATTTAGTAATCCTGACATAAAAGTATAGTTTTTTCCAAAATTGCCCTTGTTGTGGTCATTTGAATATTATTTTTTTGCGGAAATGATGAATGGAGGGAAGGAGATCGTGATGATTACCTGGGAGGATGACGCAATAGAAGATGATAGGTGTTCGTGCGAGAGAGAGAGAAAGAGAGAGAGAGAGAGAGAGCGAGAAGCGAGAGAAAGCGGCGTGCGAGAGAGAGGGGGGAAGGCGAGAGAGAGAGATGAAAATAATACTGTTAATTAGATTTGGGGTTGTTGGAGGGTGAAATTGTCATCTTACATAATATGTAGTATTAACGGGTTTCAGTAATGCAAGATACACGACCCCCCTCCCGTTAATATTTTCGATGTAATCCTGCTCGATTTGTAATGCTACATTAACGATTAGATTACATAGCGGATTAACCAAACACAGTTATCCTGGCAGGATTGCCTGTAATCCTGCCAGGATAACTCGAACCAAACGCACCCTTATAGTTGTGATTTTCAAAATATACTTCAAAGAACATTAAATCCCACCATATCGTTCACATTTTGATTTTATGATTTACTAGGGTAATAATCCGTGCATTGCGGCGGGTAGATACTACTAAAATTAATTTAATATCTAACTAATATATCAAAAGTTTGTCATTACTTTAAAAATCAAAATAGTCCATACATATTGGCTTCTTGCAAAAGTATATTAATTTGCTGAAGCCGATTAGTAACAAAATGCTCATAGAAAGATAATAAGTATGTCAACCTATTGAGCCGAAAAGCGACATACTATTTGGGAGATTTAGATAAAAAAATTCAATAAAAATTAACATTTTATAAATCAAATCAAAACAATCAAATGGTTAAATTTTTTTGTATAAGTTATATATTTATCCCTTCATTTTCTATATAAACTATGATACTTATCCCTTCAAGAAAATGAAAACCTTTTTAGATTATATATCAATCTAATTTTGTAAACATTCTTATATTAGTTAATAAAAAGAGTCATGAAAGTAGAAAAAAAATAAGCATATGAAANTTATATTAGTTAATAAAAAGAGTCATGAAAGTAGAAAAAAAATAAGCATATGAAAAGTTATATAATAAATATTTAAGTGACAAAAAGATATACAACTTAACACAATTTAATACAGCAAATATAATACAGAGTTTTACTTTCGAAAAAATATATAAAGAACAAAGGATAGAAAAAGAAAAAGTAATAAACTTTCAACAGAACAAACACATCAGTTCAAATGCCATGCAAATAAAAAGAACTTGAAAAAACTGAATAAAGCTACCTAAGAAATTTCAACGCTACAACATAAAGAATATGTAAATCTTTTAAAAGAACTTCTGAAATTTGGAAGAAGGCTCGGTTTGATGAAGATGGCAGCACCAAGCTCAGTGATGTAGCGTGCAAATTCACACTTCGTCCACAGAACGTGCTCGATCTTGGCCTCGGAGCTCATGGAAGAGGAAGAGAAAGTAGAGAATGAGAGAATGGGGCTTTTCGTGGGTTTCTACGATTTACGGTTTAGATTAGGGTTAAGATGGGTGGACCCTTAATTAGACATTATGTGCGGAGGGAAGGCGAAGAGTTGGGTTAAGGTGGGTGGACCATTAATTAGACGTTATAGGTGAAGGGAAGGGGAAAGGTAGGGTTAAGGTGGGTGTATTTTGCTTTGAAGCTGTGGCGGCACTATTTGTATGGCGAGCACTGTGAGGTTTTCACTGATCATAAAAGTATCAAGTATCTGTTCACCCAAAAGGAGTTGAATATGAGGCAACGCCGGTGGTTGGAGTTTTTGAAGGACTATGATATTAGTATTCAGTATCACCCCGGCAAGGCGAATGTGGTGGCAAATGCATTGAGCATGAAGTCAGTGCAGAGTTTGAGCATGATGATTACTTAGCAGAGGCCGTTACTTGAGGAGCTGCAGCGGTTAAGGCTCGAGGTAGTGTCCCCTTGGTCTACTGCAAGACTGATGTCTATGGTCTTGCAACCCACTCTGTTGGACAGGATCAGGGAGAAACAGAGTGGAGACTCTCATTTGTTGAGGATTCGAGAGCAGATGGAAAGGGGACAGGCAGAGGGTTTTGTTGTGGACACTTCGGGAGTACTGCGGTACAGGGACCGGCTGTGTGTGCCTATGGATTTAGAGATCCGAGAGGATATTCTGAGAGAGGCTCACTATTCACCTTATACGGTTCACCCTGGTGGAATCAAGATGTATAAGGATTTGAAGGCACACTTCTGGTGGAATGGAATGAAGAGGGATATTGGCAGATTTGTGGCTCAGTGCCTGACTTGTCAACATGTAAAAGTAGAGCATCAGGTACCTGCTGGCAAGCTTCAGAGTCTGCCAGTGCCCGAGTGGAAATGGGAGCAGATCACGATGGACTTTATAGTGGGATTACCGAGAGCACAGGGTGGTTTCGATGCTATTTGGGTGATAGTGGACAGACTGACTAAATCTGCTCAGTTCCTACCAGTACAGACCATCTAGTTCAGGGAGAGACTCGTGCAGTTATATCTGGATGAGATAGTGAGATTGCATGGTGTGCCTACCTCGATAGTATCGGATCGAGACCCGAGGTTTGCTTCGCACTTTTGGAGGAGTCTTCAGACAGCCTTGGGTACACAGTTGTATTTCAGCACGGCGTTTCACCCACAGACGGATGGTCAGTCAGAGCGGACCATTCAGACTCTGGAGGACATGCTGAGGGCATGTGTCCTGGACTTTGGAGGAGGGTGGCATCGACATTTGAGACCGGTTGAGTTTGCGTACAACAACAGCTATCAAACGAGCATTCAGATGGCTCCGTTTGTATTAGAGTGATGTGGGTGAAAGGAAGACTCTGGGGCCTGAGATTCTAATTGAAGCTGAGGAAAAAGTTAAAGTGGTGCGACGATATATTTTGACAGCCCAGAGTCGGCAGAGGAGCTACATCGATACCAGGAGACGAGACTTAGAGTTTCAGGTTGGAGATCATGTATTTCTGAAAGTTTTGCCATCCCGAGGGATACGCAGATTCGGAGTGCGTGGAAAGCTTAGTCCACGCTTTGTTGACCCTTTTGAGGTATTGGAGCGAGTTGGACTAGTTGCCTACAGGATTGCTCTACCCCCACGACTGGCTGGTATTCATGATGTTTTCCACGTCTCGGCATTGAGGAGATATGTACATGTTCGATCCTTCTTACGTGATCGACTTCATTCCGCTGGAGCTTGGCTAGGACTTGAGATATGAGGAGCGACCGGTGCGAATTCTCGCTCGTGAAACGAAAGAATTGCGCAACCGGGTCATTCCATATGTAAAAGTACAGTGGAGTCATCACGAGGAGCGAGAGGTGATGTGGGAGCCAGAGACGGTGATGCGGGAGTCCTATCCCTACTTGTTCGATGCTCAGGGTTGAGGTATGCATTAAGTTTCGAGGACGAAACTTTTTGTAGTAGCGGAGGATGTAGTGTCCCGAGGGTTTGGTATCGGATTGGTTTCAGTATTTGTAATATACCTGATTTTAATATAAAAGTAAATATAAATAAAAATAGTGTGAGATACTATTTTTATTGGACTTAAAGAAGTAAAATATAAGTCGGAAATGACTTATGCTGAAATCGGAACGGAAACAAAAGATTTAGAATTTTCTGTTGGAAACGGGGCTGATATTTTAGCAGAAAATGCACAGTGTCAGAAAATTATTAAACCTTGGGAATATGTCAGGATTATTTTTATGAAGCTAGATTTTTATTTCAATTTCAAAAAGACCCTCTCCTTTACATCTAACTTTAGAGCTTTCAACTTGGCTATGCCACCCATTACTTATGAGGGAAGTCGCATCCGTCCCATCGCACACCCGGAAGGTGGAAAATAAAATCTGACTGCTATCTGCTAGAGATTACAGTTCGGTAGAGCTTTCGGTGACCAAACATGATCCAAACTGAAAAGTTAAGATATATTCCGTTTATTTGGCCAAATCCGAGCCTGACTGTCAAATTTGAGCGAAAACAGACATTCAGAAGGGCCGGCGAAAAGTATCTGTACTTGATTTGCTAAACTGCTAATGTGAATAGTGTATAAAACGGGTTTTTTTTTCCCCTTTTCTCCTCCTTCCTCCCACAGCCGACCACCACCACCACCATCACACGTATGGAGAGGGAGA
This sequence comes from Ananas comosus, assembly GCF_001540865.1. Classification (NCBI taxonomy): domain Eukaryota; kingdom Viridiplantae; phylum Streptophyta; class Magnoliopsida; order Poales; family Bromeliaceae; genus Ananas; species Ananas comosus. Next base: position 9,830,832 of record NC_033634.1, on the reverse strand, counting down.
GAGAAACCTCGTTTCTCTCTCTAGATATCTCTCTCCTCTCTCTAGGTTTCTCTCCCAAAGTTGGAATTTTGGAGGAGATGATGTTGGAGATGAAGTTGGAGCTCTCCAATGGTGAAGCAAGCTTTCCAATGGTGGATTTAGCTTGATGATCATGGTGGCCTAAGGTGCCGTGAGATCTCATGATTTAAGTTAGGATTTCAATTAAATCCTTTATGTATGAGGTTCTAGTAGCCCCTAATGTGTTGTTAGCATGTTTCCTCCATTTAATTTGGATTAATTGGAGAATAGGTTCATGCTAGGGTTTGAATGAGGGTTTTGGAAATTAGAGGGTTTTGATCTATAATAACCCTATCGTTCTCTAATTAAAGGTTAGAGATGAGCCATTGAAGACCCTAGGTTGCGGATTGTTGGGTGTTCGGTTGCCGATTTCAAGTTGGAGCCGAACCGGGTCACGTGTGCCGCCGGAGCCCGATTGTAAGTGACTACAAGCAATCGAAGAGCGATATTAGGTGGGTTGTGCTCACCGAAGTGATTTGGTCGCTTCCATGTCAAAGTGGAGTATGGTTTTCTAATTGATATATATATACATTATGGTAGCTAATTGCAATGGTAGTTGATTGCAAAGTAAATGATGGCATGAGCTAAATGCTAAAGTTAATGCATGAGTTAGATTCTAATTGTAAATGCATAGGACGTATGCTAGTAACAGAATGCATGATCTAGATGTGCTAATTGGGTATGCATAATGTATGCTGAATGAATGCATGAGTTAAAATGCTAAGCGAATGTAAAAGCTAGAGGCTATATGAATGCATGAGAAGATATATGTACGTTAATATATCTTGAGATGCTAGATGATTAATATGCATGTGCATGAGATGCTAAAGATTATAGGCATGATGACATAATGTGAGAAAATGCTAGAATGACATGAATGTTGAACTTGAGTTGATGAACTCTAAGTATAATAAAGAACCAAATGACATTATGACATACGGATTGTGTGGCAATAGTAAACAAATGGATGTTAGAATTGGACACTTAGGGTGTGTGGCATTATTGAGTTTGAATGCTAGAGTTGACTACTTAGGGTGGCATTATTGAGAATAAAGAATGTATAAGAATGAGTCAAAGAACACTTAGTGTGTGTGGCATCATGAAAGTTAAAGAATCCAAGTAAAGGGATATAGTTGACATTATGACATGGCAATCTTAAAGTTAAGGGTCATATGAGCATTGCATCCTCATAGTGAAGGATTGGATTGAACTTGCAAATCCTTAAAGTTAAGGATAGATTATACTCGCCTATAAGTCTTGGCTCGAGGGAGGTAGCTCCCCCTCGAGCGATGAGCTCCGGAGTTGTCATCACCAGGAAGGGGAAGCCCCAGAAGACGGTCCCGTCGGGAGGAAGCTTAGGGCCCGACATTAGAGATTTGGGTTGGTGAGTCTATTCATCCCGTCGGGAGGAAGCTTAGGGCCCGATAGTAGGGATCGGAATTGGCAAGTTGTTGGTTAAGGCGAAACCTACGGGTTAGCCAAAAGGACCCAAAATTGGAAAGTGGATCTTGCATTCATCATGAATTGACTCAGGACCGAATCAAGTGGCATAGTTCGCTAAGGTACATGTAGCCTTAGGAAAGAATAACAAATGAGCAAAGTGTCGCCAAGAATAAAGAGTAAAGAACGGCAAGTGCTAAAGAATAGTAAATACTAAAGAATGTCAAAGAATAAAGAATTGCAAGTCGTAAAGAATGATAAGTGAGAAAGAATTGCTAATAACATAATGAATGGCAAATGATAGAGAGTATAATCAATTAATCTACTTGCATTGTTGCATGATTTGCATATTGCATATTGTGAGGCATGAACATGATAATTGTTAGTTGCATAAATTATATATCTGTGGATATTTGTTGAACTAATATGTTGCAGTGCCTCCTTTGGACCTGATGGTCGAGCTTTTCTCTTGGGTGGCCGTACCCATTGGGAACTATGGACAATAGTTCTCATCCTCGTGTTGTTTTTGGGGGTACAGGTACACGCATGAGCGGCACGGCGGTGCGAGGCAAGGGCGTAGCTCCATAGTTAGCGCCCTACCACCGAAACCAGAGATAGCTGTACCCTGAGTCGACTACTTAGGGATGTAAGAAAGAAAAAAACCTAATTGTAATAATTGTGTTAAAGTTGGATTATATTTGGAAGCCAAAAGAGAATTAAAAAATGTAATGTAATAGGTGATGTAAAATGTATGTGAGTTGAATGCTTGTAATAGCATAGTTGTATTTATGTTTTCGATACCTTCCTTATGCAATCTATGGTTGTATGTTGTTCCTGGTTGGAACCTCGCACTTTGTATGGATTTTGACGCCTTGGACGTACAGGGGAGACTCTGTCCGCGGTACAAGAAAAACCCTATCTGTTCGGCGGTCTGTTGGCGCGCCCGAATCCGACCAAAGAGGCGGGCTCAGGGCGTGACAGTATTAGTGACTAGTCGACACATCTGGAGAGTGTCGGACTGAGTCGGAGTCATTTTTGCACGAAATGGATGCAGAAATTAATAAACTTGGCGCACTCAAATAAGCAAAACTGGAGTTTTGCTAGTTTCGGGCGCCTAGAACATGGTTTGGGTCACCCAGATCTTGAGTGCTAAATTGAACTGAACTGGAAGCCAATTCTGATCCTGTGTTCCGGGCGCCCAGAAGTAAGTCCGAATGTTTACTTTGGGAGTATCAACTGTCCTGACACATGTCTGGTGGTAGGTGAGGTCCGCCAGACCAGGTTTTGGGCACATCGTATCGCGGGCGGAGGAACCGAAGAGGAGTGTTTGTGTAGCCTGGAGGATTCGGACGCCCATAAGTTGGTTTCGGGCGCCCGAATGTGGCCGTTTCTGCAGGAACAACAGGTTAGTGTTTTTGGTTCCTGGGGCTTATTAGACCTTTCCACCCCTCTATAAAAGCATGGGGACGAACCCTTGAGCTGGTTTTTCACCCTCTTTCACAGTGAAGCCTCTATTTTGCATTTTAGTCCCTCTAAACCCTTCATTTTACACAATTCCACATTGAGGATTGCAGTTTCTGCAGAATTCCAGCAGTGACCTTCGGCGTTTTGCCTCGTGTGCGACATAGGAAGATCGGATTGCTGTGAAACTTGGTTTGGTAGTTAGCTAACTTCTTGGAGATTTCGTGGAGCCCTTTTTGACAGCATTTGATTGAGGTTTGTATAGTCAATTTGATGTTTTTCTGGGCTGCTGTTATACTTGAGCTGAAATTGGGACTTTTGTGGTTTTCTTGGATCAAACTTTGGAGGAAGCTGGAATTTCGACCAGAGGATGTTTCTCCATCACTCTTTACTGGTTTTGGGACTCTTCCTTACCTGAATTGAAGATTGGATGGTGGGTTTGACATTGCAATTGGATAAATTTAAGCTTAAGTGCTGAAATTTAGAGTTTTGATGGAAACCTTTGGATTTTTGTGCTTTGATCATTAGAGAGATCTTGGTGGGTTGTTGCTGATCTTGGCAGGGTGATTCCAGCGGTTGCTTACTATTGTCGAGCTCGTGCTAAAGGTGGGTTGTTATTAAGCTACCGGAATTTTCGGACTTCCTCCTAAGTTCTATTGACAGCATGTATTAGTGGAATTTCGTATATCATGTTTCATTGCTCGATTCGTAGATTTGCATTATTCTTAATTGAAATCTGAATTGGAGCTTAGAATGCTAGATAAATTATACATGTTGGACTTGGAATTGACTTAGGAGAAAACTAGCGATTCTACACAGTCATTTGCTGAAACTACCAGATTTAGCTCTAGGAGCCGTAATTTGTTTGTATCGTCGTAGTTTGGGGGCGGTGGATACCCAAAATAGTGTAGAATGTATTTACACTCGTGCTGAGATGCCGAGTTTGTGCATAGACTGTTCCGGATTGTCGAGTGCCGTTGGGGCTAACGATGGACCCAGAATGCTAATTTTTGCATCAGATTGTGCCGAGGGCGCGTCGATTATGGTTGTTAGACCAGCTAGACTTTTCTACTTTGATTACAGCCTGTGAGAGCCTGATTGAGCTCGGCAGAGATACGCTTGCATACTCGGTTGGGTAGCGCCCACGAGTGTCACTCCAGAGTTGGGCTTAGTGCCTTTGCGTTGATGTCGGTTTGTCCTGTTTGGACTTACTCCCCACTGACGACCTAGCGTGGTGGCAGTTAGTGTAGTTTCGACAGGCGGGACGGGTGTGTTCACAGTTCCTAGTGAGATTGGGTCAGGATTTACTTTTTCACAGATAGTTAGTGTTGGATCACGATAGTATAGTGGCATATAGCTGTAGATTTGTTCCAGCTTTCCTTACTATCCCTGCTTACTTCTGTAGACTTAGTGGGTGAACCGTTGAGGTCGGTAGCGGTACCCACTGAGAACTACTTCTTTTTGCAGTAGTTCTCACGCCCTGTTGTGGATCCTTTTGCAGAGCCCTCTTCTTCGGCTGCTGTTGTCGTGAAGACTGATCGTGGAAAGGGAGTCGCGAGCTAAATCCCTTCGCAGTTGCTGCTGACCTAGAGATTTACACCAGCTACAGGTAGTTGTAGTTTTTTGTTCTTATACATACTGATGTTAGTATCTCGCCGGTGCGAATGTTTTTGTATCAGGATACTATGTATGTATGTTGAACCGATGTTATTTATTTATGTATTTCTTTTTAACAGCTCTATACTACTGGTTGTAGTATTGTATGATTTCAGGTACAGATACAGCTATCGCTTCATATACAGGGGAAATTCCTATGTATACGGCGGATCTGTTAGCGTGCCCGGGGAAACGAGTAATTCGGGGCGTGACAATATATATATATATATATATGTTCGAGATTTTTCGAGCCTAATTCGAGCGAGCCGAGTAACATTCAAGCTCGGCTCATTTAATTTCGAGTCGAGCTCGAGCGAGCCGAATATCGAGCCGAATATCGACCCGAACGCGAGTCGAACGTGAGCCGGCTCACTCGTTTGCCAGCCCTAACCTTAAGATATCAACTTATTAGAAATAATATTATACTGCAAGAATATTCCTTTTAGTATTAGAATATGTCTTTTGATCAAAGTATATATCAATTCACTATGTAGTTGTCAAAATGCCATTGTTAACTCCTTCCCTTTTATTGAATTATTCTGTACAATGCTTCAATTATTCATTACAAAGCTACTAATATTTTCTTTTACTTAGTCCATACAAATATTCTTAGCCATCTTTAATTATTGAACATGCAGATGGGTTAATTAACCACTGGGCTAATCATTAAACATAGGTCAGAAATCACTCACTAGCTATATATAGCAGCTGTTAATTTCATTTAGAAATAATATTGTCAGATCAAATATATATTTCTACATTGCGTACGAGTATAAAAATAAAACTTTTCTTGTACTTCATTTCAATGTACAATTGTCAAATTTTAGGCTAAAATATAGAAAACCCTCATGTAAATATATCCGCTTTTTTATTTTTCTTCTCTCATTTTCAAAAACCTATATTTTATCCTTTTAAAATTTCAAGTTAATGAATTTAGTCCACCACTGTCAAGGTTCTGTCAATATTTTGTCAATCTCCAACATTTTATACCGAAAATACGATTGAAATGACAGAAATATATTTAAAAATTACTTTTTTTATAGAACAAGTAAGAATAGTTTAGTAAATTTTCCCTTTCCATTAACGCTATATTCCTTTGAAAATATTTTCAAAAGTTTAAGGGGAAAAAATATAAGTTTTTGAAAGTAAGGAAAAAGAGTGAAAAATTAGATATTTAGTAGAGAATTTTTTGTATTATAGCCTTGCTTTTCATTAGATAATTTATCACATTTTGGCTTAATATAATTTATTTGCAATAAATCTTGTGGTCCGTAGTATCCAAAAACACATATGTCACATCCCGTGCCCCGCGTATTTGGTCGGGTTTGGGCACGCCAATAGACCGCCGAACGGACAGAGTTTTCCCTGTACATCCTAGGTGTCGCAATCAATATAATGTACGAGGTTCCAACCAGGAATACATTTCAACCAAAGATTGCATAAGGAAGTATCAAAAATATAAAACAACTAAGTTATTACAAGATTCATCTTTAGGTGCATTTTACATCACAATTACTATTACATTTTTTTTCCAACTTCCGAATACAATCCAAGTTACAATGATTTATTACAAGTTTAATCCATTCATCTTGTTCTTTTCATTTTCCTCTACCCCTAGGCTATGCCGACTCGGGGTACTGCTATCTCTAGTCGCTGGGTAGGGCGCTATCTACGGAGCTACGCCCTTGCCTCGCGCCGCCGCGCCGCTCACGTGCGAACCTGTAACACCCCAAAACAACGTGGGGTGAGAACCAACTCCATGGTTCCCAGTGGGTACGGCCACCCAAGGGAAAAGTTCGACCAATAGGTCCAAGGAGGCACTACAATCATGTTAGTCCAAAAACATCTACAGATATATATCATCATGTTATTATGCAACTAATAGATAACATGCTCTCACAAATGCAATATGAACATTATGCATATCCTGTAACTCATGCAAATAGATTAATTGATTCTACTTCATATTATTAGCCATTCTTTACTTGTAGTCGTTCTTTACTTTATTAGCTATTCTTATTCGTTAGCCGTTCTTTACTTTATTTCCTTGTCACACTATGCTTGTAATATACCGAAAATTCGGAAAATAAATGTCGAACTTTAGTCAAATTGACCAAAGTGCGAGGACGGTACACTTCGGAAAGTCCGAAGGTGTTAAAATGATTAAAAGTGAGTTACGGGAGGTTTTCGAGAGCTATAGAATCAAAATCTGCATTCTGCAGTTTTGAGCTCTCGGGGACCGGTCCCTGGTGGGAGAGGCCGGTCCCCGAACGTGTATGAATTGAGACAGCCGAAAAATCGGCTAAGTCCTGAGAAACCAGCTCTTGGGAACCGGTCCCTGCTTGAGAGACCGGTCCCCGAGAGACCGGTCCCCCAAGAAGAGACCGGATGCATCGCGCACAGCAACTTTGGCTGCGCTGGGACGACCTTCGGGAACCGGTCCCTGAAGGAGAGACCGGTCCCTACCTGCGAAAACTGCCCAGTCCAGGCAGTGTACAGAGATACAAGTTGAGGGGTTTATTTGCATTTTTGCAACCCAATAGCTATGTATGAGGGCAAATGAGATATTTCTCTCATTTCCTCACCCTCTCACACTCTCTTCTCTCCCTCTCTCTCTCTAGATGACAAAGGAGAAGAAGAAGACAAGGGAAAGGAAGGAAAAAGAAGAAGAAGAAAGTGGAGAAGAAGAAGAAGAAGAAGTGAAGAAACTCCCTCTCCCTCATCTCTAGCTTGGAAAAGGAGAGCTTACAAGATAAGCTTTGAACCCTAATCATGGTAGAACCTAATCTAGGGTTTGGATTAAGCTTGAAATGGGTTTTATGGAACCATTTGAGTATTTGAAGCTTTTCTTTTGCTTCTTTTGAGATCAAGACCATAGAAATGGTAAAGNACGGCCAGTGAATTGTAATACGACTCACTATAGGGCGAATTCGAGCTCGGTACCCGGGGATCCTCTAGAGTCGACCTGCAGGCATGCAAGCTTTGAACCCTAATCATGGTAGAACCTAATCTAGGGTTTGGATTAAGCTTGAAATGGGTTTTATGGAACCATTTGAGTATTTGAAGCTTTTCTTTTGCTTCTTTTGAGATCAAGACCATAGAAATGGTAAAGCTTGAAGGTGAGCTTCATCACCTCTCATGGCGAAACCCTAAGTAGGGTTTTGATTTGTCTAAAGATGGTTCTAATGGACTTTTCAGAGTATAATGAAGCTACTTTTGCTTCCCATTGAGATCAAACCCTAGGTTTTGTATATGTATTGAAGCTAGGGCACCAAATTGGGGCTTTTGCTCATGGGGATTTCTAAGTGCAATTGACCCTCTAGAAACCTAATTGGGGGTACTTCCGACGCGTTGGTGCGCTCGGAATAGCATTACGAAAAGTGTATGTAAAGTTATGGCCAAATAAGCCTAATTGGGCTTCGTTATGCCGCAGGTAGTGAACCGGGTGTCTAAAAATTCCAAGAAAATCATCGGAGCACCTAAAGAGACCTACGAGGTGGGTGGTGCTTTCCAAACTCGTTGAACTTCTCTCTATGCCTAATGTGTCATTCATTTGAGCATGTGTAAATATATTGTTGCATGCATTTTAGGGTAAAGAATGATGAAAATATAATGATGCATGATTGTGAATACAACTTGCATAATACGATGAGTGAGAACTATGTGAATGTCGAAAACCCTATGTGTATTGCATGAGAGAAAAGTGAGCACCCAAAGTGAGCAAAAGAACAGAGTGACACAATGACATGGATCGAGTGGCATTCGATAAAGGTAAAGTGAAATGACACTAGAGATAGTGTGAGGTAAAGAACCAATGTAATGTAAGAATGATGAAAATGACAATGTTAAAGTTAAAGTAATGTGGGGAGTAGAAAGAACGTGAAGTGCTGGAGGTAGCCAAAAGTAAAAAATGTAAAGAATATAATTGCTAGAGTAGCAGAGTATATGAATGCTAAAGATACAATGATTGTAGAGTGGCAACAAAAAAGTGATGAAAGAACACTAGAGCTAGTGTAAAGTCAAGATTGAACTTATAAATCCTTTGAGTTAAGGATATGATCATACTTGCTATGAGTTCCGTGCTCGAGGCGGTCGCTCCCCCTCGGCGATGCGCTCCGAAGTTATGCATCACGGTTGGAATGAACCGAAGGACGGTCCTAGCGGGGTGAGTTCTGTGATGATGGACTTAATGTGAAGCAAGTTAATATGGCGAAACCCCGCGGTTAGCCTTGAGATTAAAGAATAAAGGAACAAAGAACAAAAGAACAAAGTGTAAAGATAAAGAACGAAAGAACTTGCATAATCTGTATATGTTAATGTTGAGCATATTCCTTGCTTTATTGTTCAGGCATATTAGCATCATGTTTGTAGATTGGTTACATATATTTCAGCTTATCTTCTATTATGGCCTGAGTAGGTCCTAGTAGGAAGTCCGATGATGTTGGGGGCGAAACCCACTGGACTTTATTGTAGTTCTCACCCCACTATTTCCACAGGCCGGGACCGAGCGCGCCAGCGAGCGACCGAGGTAAAGGTATCGCGCCTTAGACAGAGGCCACCAGAGTTGAGTTGGGTTTACATTTTGTTAGTAGAGTACCCTATGTTCATCTTTTGTATTTGATGACTAATGATGTTGAGAAAAGAATGTAAAGCTTATTTTGAGATAAATGTGATGTAAGAAAGAAATGATGCAATGTGTAATGAAGTACAAGAATCATGAATGTAAATGAATGCAATGTATATGATCAAAAAATGAATCATAGTACTTGTAAATGTTTAGTTTTCCTTTCTTTCACTAATGGCTATTGCTTAGCCTCATGTAAGCCGTTTGTGTATGTTTCCGCTAGTGCTTTTCTCTATTGATGAAAATGTACATGTGATGAGCCTTGGGCGGATAGGGGAAACTCTGTCCGTTCGGCGTCTGTTTGACGTGCTCGGGTCGAGCCAAATTGGCATCGGTTCCGGGGCGTGACAATGCTCATTGGCGATTCTTTCCTAAGGTTACCTTTACCTTAGCCATCTATGCCACTCGACTCGGTCTTGAGTCAATCAACTTCAGATAATCCGCGCTCTGTCGGCTCGAGGTGAAGGAACTCTGGCATGCACCTCAGCCTACCACAACCTGCCGCACTTTATGACTGAGCCACCTGGCTGCGAAATCGTCGCACATACGCCACGACAATGGTTCAAGTCAAGCAGCGGTATAATCCACAAACCGGCATAACCATCCGGCGGCGAAATCGTCGCACACGGCCCACACCACTCTCGGTGTGATCCAAAGCTCTCGGATTCCGGAATCCATTTCACATAACTCGAGGGTTGGTCTTAATCCTATAGTGTCGACCTATCTAGGTCCAATGTTCTTTCCACCCTAGGTCCACTTGACTCTAGGCTTGATGCTTTATCACATAACCTAGGTTTACTTTAACTCTAGGTTCATTACCTTTATCTCACAACCTAGGTTGACTTGACTCTAGGTTCATTCTCAACCTATGTTCTCAAACATTAGGTTCACATTCATTCTTATCCATCCTAGGTTCATGATACTAGGTTCATATCCAACCTATGTTCAATAACACTAGGTTCGGTGCCACACTTATCCAACCTATGTTTATTAACACTAGGTTACATGCCACACTTATTCAACCTATGTTTATTAACACTAGGTTACATGCCACACTTATTCAACCTATGTTTATTAACACTAGGTTACATGCCACACTTGTTCAACCTATGTTTATTAACACTAGGTTCGATGCCACTCGATCTATATATATATATATATATATATATATATGTATATCCACATGCACATGTCATTTAACATAGTTTTCTACCTCATGCTTATCATATATTCACCTAGCATTCTTATATTAGCATTTCTATATGCACATGCCATTTACTTTATGCTTTCCACTAGCATTATTTACACTATGTCATCATGTGTTATTTGGTAGCCCACGTAGCATTCATCCTATGCATTCACATGTTCTATCACTAGCTACCACTACATGCATCAATGAAAAATATTTATTTTAGACATACAGGCGACCTAGTCGCTTCGGTAAACACAACCCACCTCAAAACGCGTTCCGATTGCTTGTAGTCACTTGCAATCGGCCTCCCGCGACACCCATGACCCGGTTCGGCCCGAACTCTCGCACGACCACCCGAACGGCCTCCAATCCACGATCCGAAAATTAAAGGTCTTCGGTTAGTTGCCACGAGCCCACGATTCCGATTTCATGATTTTAGGACGTCGCCTCGGCCCTCCAAGCGGAAACGAAGCTTCAACGGTCCGTTTCTTCAATAACTTCGCATAGGCTCGACAAATCGTCGAACTGACTTCACCAACGCGTTCGTAAAATTAGGTTTGCATAGGGTTAATTTGCATCAAAACCCTACTTGAGTAAAATCCCTCTTTTGGGTGCCCAAATGTGACATATAGCAAAATATCTTGGTTTGATCTCTAGAACAAGCAAAAGAGAGCTTGTTCAACATCTAGAAGCTCATCTAGAAGCATTCGAACCATCCTTAGGGTGTTTAGAACAAAACCTATAAATTACCATTAGAGCACCTTGAAGAACACATGGTTTTCATGTGTTTCCAAACCTCTACAATGTTCTAAAGCTTGCAAGAAGATCAAAACTCTAGATCTTAGGGTAAAAATCTAAACCCTAGATGTATCCTTGCATGAGAGGTTACCTTAGCCCAAGCTCCTCCAAATCCACCTTGCAGGAGAGCTTCTTGATCCTTCAAAACCCTCAAAAATCCATCTCTAAGCCTTCTTCTCCTCCTCCTTTGCCTTGGTGCAAAGCTTTTAGAAAAAAAGAGAGGGAGAGAAAATGGGAGAGAAGAGGGCTGCTGTGAAGGAGAAGGGGTTTGGTTGTATATATAGTGTGCAATATTTGCAAATAAGCCCCCCATCAACTTATATTTGCAGCAGACCTATTTCCTGTTGTCAGCCCAAAGTGTACCGGTACACTTCCTCGTGCCACCGGTAACACGATTGCGCAGAGACAAAACCCCAGAGCTACTTCTCGATTTCGTAGCATTTGTACCGGTACACTTTCAATGCTGTACCGGTACACTTTGCTGTACTGGTTACAACTCGATGGTTGTACCGGTACATTTTGCCCAGACTTGATTTTTGGTTCCGTTTCGATTCTATTTCGCACCGAACGATGCTAAAACCCTTCTAACCCCTTTAGAACCCACTTTTAACCCTTCTAACCTTGTTGGAATATTAAATGGAACTTGTCCCACTATTTTTTTCGGACACTTTGGCCAATTTGGCTAAAGTCCAACATATTCCACCGATGTTTCGGTATGTTACAACATAGATTTTTTTTGGCTAATTGACTTCTCTTTTTTTAACATGTTTCACTTTAGAAAAGGAAATATTGTATGATAAACTAGGCCAATTTGCATAAAAAATCCACTAGTTTTGCGATTTTGCAAATCTAGGCCGCCATTTTCGATTTTGCAGATTCGGGCCGGATTTTCCGCTATCTAACAAAAATACCCCTTGTCTCCCTCTGTCTCACCCATATCGCATCAAATGCAGCTACTGTACTGTATGGTGACTTTCAGGGCATTAAATGCGCTCTGCACATGGGTTACACAATCTCCTAGTCATCGAAATACAAATAGAATCAGCACCTCTATTCGCGAACCCCTATGTTTGTCGTTCGGCTTTTCGAAAATAAATATTTTGAAGCTAAATTAGGAAAAATACGCAGTCGACGGCTAGGATAATGGTGCAAAGCGAAGGAAAATACTGCAACAACACTTCAAACAGTGCAGTGCGCAGCCCATACCAGTGCAACATTTGCCGCTAAAAGTGTAACGCTATGTCAACCAGTGCAACACCCTAATCCCACGCAGTCAATCTTCTTCATTGCCTCACCGCAGTCCCCTCTCCCGCGTCCCATGCTGCTTACCCTATTTCTAAACCCCCTCGCCTTCCTCCATACATCTGTCATATTTTATTCCAACACTCTTTGTTGAGCTTGGTGTTTGCAAAAGAGAAGTGGAAGAAGTACAACAGCTTGCAGGGGGAAGAGTGGTTTACGATTAGCAAGTGAAAGAGGAGGACAAGTCGTGCATCTACAATGAGATACCACACGGCAAAGTAAGAAGTGCAACTTTAAAGAAAACGGAGCAATCTATGTAAACCAGTGCAAATTTTTCTCTGCATTTTGTGCTACCTTGAATGTAATAGTGCAAAAGAGGCTGTAAATGGTGTAAAGATGACCCAACCATCATTTTGGATGTCCTGGTAGCAAACACCAAGATCACACATCGAAATAATTATCGTCGGATAATCGCTCCGATCCGGGTTCCCAAAAGTGTCAATTTTGACACTGGAACACTCAGCCACTCACCCGTCATCTCCGGACATTCAAGATGATGTAGGTGACTAGCCAACAAGGCTCGGTGGTAACAATCAAGGTGTTCCAACAGCGTCAGATAAAATCCGACCCGAAACTATGTTCCGCCGGAGAATTTCATCGAAAAATGCACCGAAACCATTATTTGGTCTCCGCAAAGGGCTTCGAACCTTGGATGATCAGTCCAGAGGTCATCTACGACATATACATGCTGCCCACAGCAGCCGTGAGGTGGCAATTTGCGTAAGAGCCCCTATTATTACATACAATCACATTTATACATGCAACTAGAGGGGTTTTATGGCTCGTTATCGCTAACCGAGTGCTTTCGAGGTCACCCGAGACACTGGCTGATAGGTCTCGACAAGGTGGAGGCCGTGCTTGCTGTCCGGAGCACCACGGGTCACTATGGGATGCGCAGGAGTGAGCCGAACTTCAACAAATGATGCACATAGGAGCAACTAGGCCGAAAATGCTGATCCGAGCCTCGCCAACAACAAATTAGGTAAGCACTGTGATCAGCACTGACTGGGAGTCACCGTGCTCAACTTTGGAGGTGTCAGTACAGCCCCAAGTCACCGAAATAGTGAAAATCACCAAGAAATGCCCTAACCAGGCTTGCTGTGGATAGGGAAGCCAAGCCCGGCCGGCAGCGACTCAGCGGCGGGTGCACCGACAGTAGGGGGTGTGTGTGGTCAACAGAGGGAGGTCGGTGTGTGCGCTGCCGGCGGCGGGAGGCTGCGATGGTGGCAAGGGGACGACCGAAGCTCGCACGGGTTAAGTTGGGGTCAAGCTCCCTTCTCTGGCCACGGCGACAGCTGGGGTTGCCGGGAAAGTTTTTCTTATTTAAGTAGAGGCATTATAGATAAAAAGTTTGATTTTTTTCTCCTTGAAGGGTTTTACTATAAACTAGTGTCTTAAACGAGTAATAAAGTTGTGTTTCATAATTTAGAAGTTATTGATTTGGAGAAGATGTTTCAAATGGCCCTTAAGATTATAAACCCTAAAATTTCAACTCATCTCTTTTCTTTCTGGCAAGAGTAATTAATGTTGGTGAAGTGGATTTCTTCTCCGTCCAAGAGCTTCCTCTTGATACCTTTGACATTCCCCAAACTACCAAGGAGGTGGTTCTATGAGCTCCAATAATGGAGATTTAGGATTCTCATTTTTTCCTAGAGAGAGAAAGAGGAGACTGAGAGTGAGAAAGGGGGAAATAAGAAAAAGATTAGGGTTTGGCTATGATATGGGGCTATATAGAGGTGCTACAATAGTCCATAAACCTACCAACTCTTTTTATTTGCAACTAACTGGTCCTCATCCTTTACGTCAGGTTTCAGGTGGGCACCCGAAAGCGTCATAGCTATGTCCGGTCGATGGTCTTGATGCCCGCCCAGTTTGTATGATTCACAATTTGGGGGCTAGAAAAAGAGATCCGGTGTCTGATTGTTTATTGTGCCACATAACCAATGCTCTTTGGTTGAGCATCCGAAATCTATTTGGACGTCTGTGAGGGTCTGCCCAAAGATATTTTGGGTGCTAGCAAGGTCATTCGGATGCCCGTAGGGTCATTCAAACACCAAATGGTTAATTCTTCGCGCATCCGAGCTCTCGGGTTGGGAGTCCGAAAGGGTTCCACAAGCCCTCAAGTAGGTTCGAAAAGTTTTGGGCACCCACAGCACTATTCGGATAGTTGAAAATTGGCCTCCTCACCAATCTCACTCTTTGAAAGAGAGTCATTTATTTTGGATGCTCCATTAGGTTGTCTAAAACCATTTTGAATGCCCGAATTCCTATTTGCGAACAGCCAAAAATTCTAGAACTTAGATTTCCTTTCTTCTGGTACTCAGTTTCAATTCGAATTGCTTTCAATTCGATCTAAACTCAGTCTAATCTTCTCAAAACCTCTTCTAATCATGTCTAGCATAACTTAATCCGTACTTTATCAATTTAGTCAAAGTTCAATACGTTATAATTTTGCTGTAAGAAAGTTCTACCATTTAATAAAGTTGACTGGGTATAATTAGACAGATCAATTACAAGTTACATATTGTTAGATATGACTCAAAATTGAAAATCAACCTCAGTTCGGGATTTCGACTCGCCGACAGTTTCGCAGTGTGACATTTGAAAATAAAATTGTGAAGAAAAAAATAAATGTCCATGGTGGGTAGTGGCGGGCTCAAGCTGATAGGCCCGAGCCCATAGCCCACCACTAACATTCGTCAAGGGGTACGGGGGCCTCCCTTCTCCGCGGTACGGATCGGATCCAAAACCCGTTAAGAGTTTCCTTTTCGAATTTGCCCTAGAGAGGACAGATTGATGGTTGTACTCCAAACATTGTATTCTCTTTTTCAATAGTAAAGTTCTCTCCTCCCTCACCCGTGGTATTTTCCTGCAAAGGGATTTTCAGGTAAATCTGTTCTTTTATTTTTATTTGTGGTTTGTTTATTTTGTGTTCGTCATCTTCGTTTCCGTTTGTGCGCTTGCCGTAACTCATATAATGTGACAGTGATATGGTATCTTAGTTATTGCCACACATTTTCACATCACTAGGAGAAGAGAAGGGAGGACAAATAAAGTATATAGAGATACGGCAGGAGCAATTATTCTATATTGATTAGTAGAAAATTTTGTTTTACTGGGGGATGGTGTTATAGGAAAGATATCAGCATTCTCGAGGCATTAATTTCAGCAGAAACATGCTCAATCAACTTGTGTGCAATTGTAGATAGCCTTCATTTCTATGAATTGTGCTCATGATATGCAATAGCAAAGCACAGTTCAAGATATTGTTACATAATAATTTTTTCATTTATTTTCTTTTGGTATCTAGCGGCGTTCATCTTGTAAGGTTTTTCTAAATAGACCGACCGTCCCTAGAGGAAGTGGCTAAGGGCTTGGTGGTTGGTATCCGAAACCCAAGTTCGAATCCTAGTTGATTTACATTTCTAGCTAAGTTTATTTTTAAATGAAATAAACGAAGCAGGTGGCGTGCTACCTATCTCTCTCAAAAAAAAAAAGAAGAATATTTTTTGGGTGTACATACTAAACAATATTTTCAAGAATATTGACCAGTCTCAGAGTTTAGGTATACACACCAAATAGAGTTTTAGGTATACATGCTAGTCATCTGGGACTGATCAAAAGGTTTTTCTTCGAATTAATGTTACTTTTGAGCAAATTTTATGCCATTGAAAAAAAAAATTTCTGCATTAAATTCAGTTCCCAAATGGGTCCTAAACTTTTTCCTTACTGAGACCACTAGGACTACTTTTCATTGACTATTATGGCGCGTGTAGTTCTAACCTCCAAAAGTAACTAATTAACCATTTAAATGTTATCTACATATATATGATGTTGTTAGTTCAAGAGAGGTCATTTTGCAGTGGGAATCTATAATTGTCTTTTCTGTGCCAAAGATATTTTATGGATTCTCTTTTTCTATTTTGTTCCCTATCTTTTCTAGTTTTATCTAGTTTTATCTTATATAAACATACATACTTACACGCACATATACATACATACATACATATAGAGAGAGAGAGAGAGAGAGAGAATGATGCTACTATACTTCTAAAAACAATGGGGTTTCTATGCTTTCACTTTTTTTTTTTTTTCCCAAATCAATGATCTACTCTATTAGACTTAATCTAAACTATTTGAGATATCTAGTGTCAAGTTTTGTGATCAAAAGGTCTTAAAAATTATTTATTTCAATAATTAATATGAGGTAATTGGAAGTTGAAAGATGCATAAATATTCAAATAGAGATTAAGTCTAACAAGTGGATCATTGATTCCAATCTCTCATTGAAAAAAAAAAGTAACACGGAGGCCCTATGCTTTGAAAGCGAGCAGGTCTTGTGTGCTATTAAGAACACAGAGGCCTCTATACTTTTAAATCATTTTCGATAATGAAACTTTTGAATTGATGATCGGCTCCGTTAGACTTAATCTAGTATATTTGAAATATGTAGAAAATAAATTTTGTGATTTTTCGATATCATTTATTTAGCAATCAAAAAGCTCAAAATCAATAATTTTTAATAGTTGATGTATATCATTTATATGTTTAACGGTGTAAAAGTATTCAAATCAAATAAAATTTTAATAGAAAATTTTTTATACTATTTATACAAGATCAACATTTCTAATTAAAAATTTTAGTGTTATATCACCACTTTTTGTGAGACTTTAATTTTCAGCCGTTAATTTTGAATCATTTTGATCACTAGCTAAGTGATATCAAAAAACTGCAAATTTTATTTTCTAGATATTTCAAATACACTAGATCAAGTCTAACGGAGCTGATCGTCAATTTGAAAGCTCCATCATCAAAAACGACTTAGGAACACGAAGGCCTCCATGCCTCATAATAGCACACAAGATCTACTAAGTATATGTACATACATACATATAAATAAATAAATAAATAATATATATATATAGATATATATATAGTTTCCTCTTGTCCACAATGTAATTCTAAACTCACAAACATCAATCATGGCCAAAACAATCTATTCGCATTTTACCTTTCTTCTTTCAATATCTATCCTACTCTTCTTCTCTGAAACTACTGGAGGATTGAAAAGATCCTTAAGCTTTGAGCTCATCTATCGTTACTCACCTCAGTCCCCTATTTACAACCCTAACCTCACCGATTTACAGCGCTTCGAAGACTCCCTTCACTATTTCGAGAATCGATTCCTCCAACTAAACAACTCTCAAGAGATGTCAATTGGCTATAAAATAACTGCAATACGCACTAATATCATCTACTATAGTTCATTATACATGGTTTTTTTGACGATTGGCACAGGCAACGGTACTATTGGCTACTACTTAAATATTGACACAGGTAGTGCACTTACTTGGACCCAATGCAAGCCATGCATAAATTGCTACCCACAAAATGATCCTTACTTTGACCCTCGCCAATCCACTTCCTTCGTTGACATCTCCTGCTCCCACCAAAGCCCTTGCCCTCAAGGGCATTACCATTGCATAAACAATCGTTGCCACTACCAGATTAGCTATTTCGATGAGTCCTACACAAGAGGCACACTCTCAAAAGACACCTTCGGCTTCCGCTCTAGCCGTGGTGACCACCTTGAGTTTGTTGAGGGGCTCATCTTTGGCTGCTCGCATGATAGCCAACTAGCTATACCCAGCCATGGTTATCCATCAGGATTAATTTCATTAGGTTTGTCCAAGGAATCATTTGCAATGCAACTCATTAATCATGGCAGTCAGGGCCGCTTCTCATATTGTCTTCCCTCGAGAGGTTCAACAAGTATGAGTTTTTTACGATTCGGAGATAACATTATACAAAGAGGTCCAATCCAAACTACATCAATAATACCAGTCCAAGGTGTGTGCTTCTATTATATTATCTTGAATGACATCAGTGTTGGCACCAAACGACTTGGATTTGAGCCAGAAATGTTTGCACGAAAGCCGAATGGGTCGGGTGGGTTCGTTGTGGACTCTGGGGCAGCAGTCTCTCGATTGATAACCCCAGCTTTCGAACGGGTGAAGAAAGTTCTTAGGGCTCATTTCCAGCATAAGAATTTAGTTGAAGTGGACCCAAGGAAATATGGAGTCTCACTTAAACTTTGTTGGCTTTTCCAACCACATTATCAGAGCTTAATGCCGAGTATGACATTTCATTTGCAAGGGGCTGAGATGCATTTCGCATGGCAGAACTTGTTCAACATTGTTCAACAAAAGGGAATTGTCTGCTTTGCAATGCTACCGCAGGATACTTGGACTATTCTTGGGGCATACCAACAAGCAAATATTCGATTTACTTTTGATGTACTGCATTTACAGCTAGCATTCAATCCGGAAAATTGTGAACATGACTCCCAACCTTAAAAGAGAGAAATATAAGACTAAATAATAAAATAATGTGCCCATATGCCTCCTTTTTTTCCCCTAATAGTATTTAACTGAACTTAATCCAAAGTGAGACCTTCTTTAGAGAATAAATTTTTAAAGGAAACTGTTCATATCATGAGATCATTGAATCCATAATTCATATTGTGTTGATATTCATGCATTTTATATGATATTCGGTGGATCGAATGGTCCACAATGGAAAGAATATTTTGCGACCAAAGTGAATGTTCTTAATCTTATGGGACTTTTATTAAAATAGACTCTTTTAGATTATTGGAAATAAGGGAAGATGATATCTGACTCTTACCTAGAAATATCAACATCAGTTCATCTATGGCACTTACTCATCTTTCACATTGTGCTTTCAGATGAAATCCAACATTTTTGATTTAAGCCTCTTCTTATCTTGTCAATTTTTTAATAATCAAGCCTTAAATATTTTTAAAATCCTATAATAAAATGGTGTAAGATGTACACTCTGTTTTGGAAATAAGGGAACATATTGTGGGACACTTATACTAAAGTGTCTCAAAAAAGTGTCTCTAAAACCTAGTTTTGTTGCAGTGTCCGCAGAAATATTTTTCTAAAAGTTTAGATGTTTAACCTAAAAATAGATCTAGTGATTCAGTGGAATATTTATAGTTATGTACAGCACCACCACTACACTATACTAAAATTTTAGGGGTTGCACTATTTGGCCCCTAATCGGTTTTTCACTTCACTCCCCAATTTTTTTAATATGTACAACCTGCTCTAAACGTTTATTATTTATTTCGATTAGGCCTCAGTTATTGAAAATCAGTTTAACTCTAATATGAAAACTAACTCACCAGCAATATTAAATAATATTTGCCTCTAAATTGGAGTTGTTTTTAACTAGAATTTTTCTTTTCTTCTTTTTTTGTGATGTAAGAAATCAATTAAAACAAATAGTAATTGCCAACAACCTAAATTTAGTATATTAAGGACTAAAGTAAAAAATTGGGTAGAAGTTATGAACCAATGGTAAAGTTAATCCAAAAATGTAACCTAGGTCTTTGTTTTCTCTTACGTAGAGAGGAGAGACCATATATGCAATTCTTATTACCTTTGAGGAAGGCCTAAGACGCATTAAGAGAGAAGAATCAAAAGAACGGAAAGAGAGATATGCGAAAAACACAATTTTTTTAACAAAGTAAAAAAATATTATTAATCAACTCTAGTTTATGTAGAAGCAGTTCCAGAATCTTATTATGATAGAAGATAATGAAATCCAATATATATCTAAATCTAAACCCACCAGGAACAACCAAATAACTACACTCAAAGTAGAGAAAATATAAAATTTTCTTAAAAAACATCTAAAAATGTAAATTTGGAGGTCTAATCAGTTGAATTTAGGTTCAAAACTTGGGCGGAACTGCTTCATTTTTCGACGCGTAGATCTCAAAAATTATTTTTCGAATTGGAATTGCACGTTACGAAAGGACACTCGAGCAAAAATTTATAGCGGTTGAAGACCGACAGCTCGCACCCATCGAGCGTTTGCCGCCAATTCATGAACCCGGCGTCAGGCTGCCCAAACATCATGCAGGACTAGTGTTCATGGATCATCCAATACGTGCCGTTCGTGTGGCACGGGCATTTTGGGTTCAGACCTATTCTCCTTTTAAGGAAAAAGTTTAGAATACAACAGTTATATATACTGCTGATGTGATTAGCCTGATATAAATGATGTGGTATAAGTATTACATAGTGAAGCGATCACAACTTCGCCTTGTTACGCTCCTCACGAATGTGTCGCCGACGACACACAACGGCATAGGAGATGAAATTGGAGGAGATGATGAAGTCCGGAACCCGAACTCGAATTAATTTTACATTGTAATATATATATATACCTTCCGTTAGATCAGTAGCTATTTCAATCGAACCACGCGCACTCAACCCTAGGCAGAGACTCACTACACATGCCTATACACGGGACCACTAACTGATCCTAAGGCCATATATCCTTTCATCCAAGGCGGCACCTGACAAATTTATGAGTAATAAAGGAGTCTATTACTCTTTAAGATTATAGTAAGCCACATATTATATATAGTATATTATACGATATATATACTATGTATATATATATATAGTATGATACTAGTATATATATATATATCTATATATATAAGTATATTATATATATATATAGCATTATATATACTCATATAGAGAGAGATGAGAGAGAGAGGAGAGACGAGAGAGAGAGAGAGAGAGAGAGAGAGAGTAGGTTCCTCCCGTGCTTTCGAAACCGTACGAGGCTTCCGGCTTGTAGATTATTTTTGATTATAAGCCACTCTATACCGATTCGACGAAGGGTCAGTGCTCGGTAGGCTAATCTGAGCGTAATTGTAACATATCTAGAAATCCAAAAACTTTTATAAGTTCTTAGCGACTTCAATTTACCAAAGACGATCAAAGGGTCTCAAATGACCAAATTTTACAAGATTTAACCCAGCCCGGATTGTTATAGCTAACCGTTTTTTCAAGTTCAAATGTTGTAGAATATCCAAATTACAATGAAACCTTATCAGAAAAGTTCTACTATAACATCAATTGCAGCAGAGCAACAATACTTCCCGATTGTGAAATTTGATCCCCCTTATCTCTATGTTTTATGAGATTTTAGTTCTAGCCGTTCATGTTTGAGCTAGTTCTCGTTCACGTACGCAACGAAGTTAAAAAATTATGAAATTTGGTTCCAGATAGTTTTCGCAATACGTAAGATCATTTCTAACGGGAACCGATCGCATGGGAATGACGTCGCCCATCATCGAAAACAACTTTAGCAATTCACAAGGAGGAACCTCGTAACGTTCGAAAAGCCATAGGAGGTCCTAGCTCTATAATAGTATATATTGGGTATCTTGCATACCACGTCCGCTTGGCAAAACAAGTGAAATTGCAAAATATCCCCTTGTAAAGAAACTCCATAAGTTATGTCCCTGCAAAAGTCTAAACAGTATGCAGGATAATTCCCTGCCTGGCCAGATTTGTTAGAAAATTTTTCCTGTTAACCAGTTAAAATACTTAACCATTGTTATTATACCTGTGAATTACGGTTCTACCCTGTCTCCTTCCTCTCTCTTCTTCTTTACCCCTTTCTCGTTCGCCGACTGACAGGCGGATAGCTGGCAGCCGACAGGTCAGCGGCCGACTGGCAGGCGTACGGGACTAGGCCGGCGACGGCCGAATCCTCTTCTCTGTTCTTATTCTCTCTTAAATTCGGTCTCCCTCTTCCCGGCCCCCTTTCTCACCTTCTTCTTCCTCTATCCCTCTTCCTCTTTCCTCTTCTCAGTCTGCCGGGCAGAGGGATGAAAATCGACGGCGCCGCGAACCTTCCCTCTCCCTCTTCTTCTTCCTCTCGCCTCTTTCTTTCCTCTTCCTCTTCTTCTTCCATCTTCTTCTCGCCAGTTAGAGTGGAGAGATCCGGCGGGCCAGCCGGCGCGAACCCTTTTCCTCATTTATCTTTCTGCTTCTACGTTCTTCCTCTCCCCCCTTCCTCTCATTTCTCACCTTCTTGCCTCTCTCTCTCCAATTTTTCTCTTACCTTCTTCTTCGACCGCCGTCGCCAGGCGAGGTCGACCGGCACCGCCCGTCGCCATCCCCCCCGCCCGTCAACCCGCCAATCCGGCCGGCCCGAAGGAGGAAAGAAAGAAAAGGCAAAGAGGAAAACTTTTTGAGGGATATATTTCGTGAGGAGTAAAATGGTCATGCTTTCACACTTCGCTGTTAAAAAACAAACAGCTCCAGCACTAAACGGATGTAAACTTGCAGGGACATTATCTTGCAATAACTTAGGACTTTTGTAGGGACAAGACTTACTGGAGTTTCTGATTTTGCAGGATATATCCGCAATTGCTATGTTTGCAGGGAGCTTATGCATCTTGACCCTAATATATATATACATATAGAATTAAGGCTGAATACCATTAATAGTAAAACTCTCATTTTTGCTATCAAATTTTTAAACCCTTAATGAAAAATTGTAAGGTGCGATGATATTAAGTCGATCTCAGATTCGAGTGTCCCCCCTAGGGTTGAGTGTCTCCCCACTGGTTATAGGTATTTATCCAATGTTAGAAATAAGAGAAAGAATTGACTCTAAATACTAAAAAAACTGTAGCAACATGGGAGTGTTTGTACTAACATAGCCCTCAACTTTAATATAATATATATATGTATAAATATTAGGTAGTAATATATAATATATTATACTATAATGCTGGGCACTATATCCATATTGAGTATAGAGCCCTTTGTATAGCTCATAACTTTTCGATCATTTAGATGCAAAAATGTGCAGTTAGATGAGAGTGGATTACGGTTAGGTTTTGATAGTGGGCCCCTAAGGGTGAGTGGGTGGTTGGTTGAGATAATATCACAGTAAGTGAACAAAAATATTAAATGGTTTAGTCAATGGCCAAAAACTTTATGAGGTAACCAAAGAAAGCTCTATAACCTTATAGATACAGTACTGGCTAATATAATATATAAATACTATATATATATATATATATATAATATATACTACGAAGAGGAGAGAGAGAGAGAGAGAAGCAGAGAGAGAGGAGAGAGAGAGAGTCGCCGGCTGAGGTACTATCGATAGTATCAAGAATTTGGTGCTATCAAGTTTTTCACCGTTAGATTTAACCCTTTGATTATTTTTAGCCGTTAGATTATACTATTCAACCAACCACTCACTCAACCCTGGGGGGCCCACATCATCCTAACCACTGATTTCTCAATCCAAGGGCTAAAAAATCAATAGCACAAATAGCTTAGTGCTATTGATAGTATTCCAGCCTAGTTCTCTCTCTCTCTCTCTCTCTCTCTCTCTCTCTATATATATATATAAGGTTTATTTATGTATAAAGTTTCAACCATTAGCTCTAATGAGTTCATAAATTTTTTCTTATATATACCGTTTCTAATCTTTTAACTTGTTGCTCGTGAGCCAGAGCTCGTATTCGGTTCGTTTCCAATCCAGTTCGATCTGATTCGAAAAATAATTTGTATTTGATAAAAGAAATTATTTTATTTTATATTTTTGTCCCAACTGAATTTCTAATAATAATTGGAAAAAGATATAAGTTAATTATTTAAGTTGTCTTAATCTATACAATGCACAACAGTAATCAAACAAATAGAATATTTAGAAAAATATGTAGTAAAATAGATGTTTTTTAGGAAACAGGGGGGCATCAAAACCTGGGAAGGAAAACAGTGAAAATGCTCAAGCGAATTAAGAAAAAGTAAAATAGAAGGAAGTAAAAGGAAAAAAAAAAAAAAAAAAAACTAATCAAGTTAGTGTTATTCCTCCCAAAGTAATCAAAATAAAAAAATTAACTCTTCTTTAATGACTCAGCTCGAGATCGGCTAGTTTATGAAACGAGCCAAACACGAGCCGGCCCAACTCACTCGTGTTTGGCCCGTTGACACCCTAACTATGTATTAAGGATGCAGCTATAAGTCTCGCATGTTTGTGTCAAATATATCTTATAGTTATGATTTTCAAAATATACTTTTAAGAACATTTTGATTTTATGATTTATATCTTCGAAACATAGAGGTTAAAAGCTTTTAAATAATCGCTATGAGGTTAAGAATTTGTGCCCTTGTATGAACTTAATTATCCGGACTCGTGCCTCCAAGCCTTCAGTTAATATATAGGTACTTAGAATTAGGAATATCAACTGATCAGATTCAGAGTGGATTTTTAAAAATCCGAATGCCAAACCTGAAACCCAAACCCTGAACCTGAATCTGACGGGTTTTAAAAATCCATATCCAAACCCGAACACAATCAAAATTCGAAACAAGAAACCAAAATCGAAAACCTGAAAACTCGAACCATAAGCAATTATTTCTCTTTACAATATTCAAAATATACTGCATTAAATTTAAATTGTTCAAATGCAAATTCAAATATAACATATTAAATATGAATAAATAAATAAATACATACATACATACATACATACATACATACATATGAGTTGAGCTGGAATGCTATCGGTAGCAAACGGGCTCCGTTGCCACCCATTTGTTTTCGGTAATGGAGCTTCAAATTGACGATCAATACTATTGAACATAATCTATACTACTTAAAGTATCTAGAAATCAAATTTTAAATTTTTTTGACATCATTGACCTAGTGATCAAAGGTTTCAAAATGTATAATTTTAATGGTCGATATAAGGCGTTTTCTCGTTTAACAGTGTAAAGATATCCAAATCAATTGAATTTTGATTAGAAAATTTTTTAAACTATTTAGAACAAGATCTATACTCTCAATCTTGATTACAAGATTCCTATCATCACTTTTTAAAGTATATTCATTTTCAGCCGTTCATTTTTGTGTTCACTTGATGGACAAGAAAACAACATTGAAAAAGTATGAAATTTGATTTCTAGATACCACAAGTGGTATAGATCATATTCAACGGTGCTCGTTGATTTAGAGGCTTCATCATTGAAAACAAATTGGTGGCAACAAAGCACATTTGCTACCGATAGTATTCCAGCTCAACTCACTCTCTCTCTCTCTCTCTCTCTCTCTCTCTCTCTCTCTCTCTCTATATATATATATATATATATGTATATATATATATATATATAACCAATTCGGGTTCGGGTCGTGTACAGTTAAAATCCATATCCGAATCCAAATCTATTGAATTTTTATTTTCAATATCAATATCTGAAACTATATTCATTTAGCATCGAATAAATTTGCTGCATTCGGATTTGGATTCAAATAAAATTTCAAGCATCCGTACCCATTAACCTCCCTACTTAGAATCAGGAGGCGGAAGGGCGGTGGGGGTTCTAAGTTAGTGGTTAATTTTAGGCTGTCTCCTAAACCTTCCGAGAACATGCATCTTTGGGATGGAGTCTAGTGTCTAGGCACCTAATTAGGTTGATGAACTATTAATCATTGCGCATATCAATTGTGATTTGTGGCATCTTCTAAGCATCCTGTAGAATTGTTGGTGCTGATCATTAATTTCAAAACCTCGAGCTGTAAGTAAGATACAACTAATTTATTAAAAATGTATAGGTACAGTATCCACTAGATTTCGACTGTGACTCGGCCGAAGTAGTCTCACGTCACTTCGAGCATGACTTGGTCCAACCCCACCTCACGTCATTTTGAGCGTGAGTCGGCAAACCTAACCTCTCGCCACAGGACATGATACTGGTCCCTTTAACCCAACACATCCTATCAATTGTTTTGTATTGAAATAATATTATTGGATCAAATATTTCTACCTTGCATACGAGTAAAAGAACAAAAACTTTTTTTTACATCATTTCGATGTAAAATTGTTTCATTGTATTTAATTAGATTATTTATCATCTTCCATGACACAATATATTAATTTACTATAAATCTTTAGGACAATTGCTTATATATTCCTACAAAATTTCCGACTTTCTTATTTATCCGTCTTAAAAGGCTAATATTAAAAGTACACTTTTAAAGCTTCAAATATATCTTTCTACTGTCACCAATTTTTCTTATTAGTTAGGGACAAAAAAAGTATTTTAACTTCTTCCTTTTCAAATATACCCTTCTACAGTCACCAATTTTTCTTATTTATTCTTAACTCAAGGTCAGAAGAGGTATTTTTACTTTTTTTAGGGTTAATAGCATACAACTACTAGTAAACATAGCATATTGTAAATATATCCCTATAAAGTTCAGCTTTCTTATATTATCCCGACAAAAGTGTTAGTGTTTTCAAATATGCCCCTGTCGTTAGGATTCGTTATAAAAATTTAGTTAACCATAGGTAAAGTACTTAACCTGGTTAGTCAATGCGGTAAATTGACATTTTTATCCCTCTTATATTATATCTTTTTCTCTCAATCAATACCCTAGTAATAGGATCTCTTCATCTTCTTTCTTTTCTTTTTCCTCTTCCTCTCTCTCCTTCATGCTAGTTTCGAACTCGTAACTAAAATTTCTCTGTTTTCATTCATCCATGACGTGTGTTTCTTCGCGTCGAACACGTGTTGCTTCTCCATTCAATTTTCTTTATAATTTTTTCTTATTTTGCTCAAAAGAAAAGATTTAGGAGAAAAAGAGTGGGAAAAGAGGTTGCAACAATGGTGGATTGGATTGGATTTTAAAGAGAAGAAATATGACCATTGAAAATATTTTGAGGGGACATTTCTGTACGATTATAACAATTGGAGCTTTTGCAGAGACATATTTGTGATGTCAAAATTGACAGTTCACTTATCTGTTGTTAAAAAATAAATAATTTTTTAACGGTAACAACAAGAGGGACAAATATGAATATCACTGAACTTTTGCAGGGATAAAAGTTAAAAGTTGAAGTTTGTAGGGGTATATTTGTAATTTGCTATGTTTATAGGGAGCTGATGCAATTAACCCTCTTTTTAACTCTGCTAGAAATTTACTTCGGGTTTAACCCGAGATATGTAAGTAGTCTTATATATAAAATATATAGGGCTAAAAACTCTTAACCCAACTATAGCATTTTGGGTGGCTGCTAGGCCCAAGAGGTTAAGAGAATTAAACATGCTAGGACTGGAGTAGTCCCGGATAGGTGACCCCCTGGGAAGTGGGGGCGTCGCAGTTGGTATCAGAGCCAATTACTAGCCAAAACTGTGAGATGAGTCTCGGCTGAGCCAGGCATACAGTGGAGAGAGCGAAGCTCTCATGCCGATTACTGTTGTGGGTAGGGCCCGGCTCCTTCACAAGGTTGGTTAAAGCTAGCGAGACGAGTGTCACATTGCTTGGTACTTGTGATTTGAACTAGACGAGGATGTCGGGGCTTGGGGTGGGGGGACAATGTAAGACCTTAGGTATCGCTATATATAAGATATAATAGAGCTAAAAACTCTGAATCCGGCTATAGTATTTTGGATATTTGCTAGGCCCAAGAGGTTAAGAGAGTTAAGCATGCTAGGACTGAAGTAGTCCTAGGATGGATGACCCTTCTGTGAAGTGGGGCTTCACAAAATAATTTAACGGATACTAACAGTGCGGGTATATTTGAAACAAAAAAAATTAAGAAGGGGTATACTAAATATTTCAGAAGTTCTGAGTAATATATATATAGGTAATTATCTCTAAATTTTTTGTCGCATGCTTCCTACCGAAAAGAGTTTCTCTATACATTATTTTGGATGCCACAAATTTAGAGTATTTGGAGCTAATCTAAATGTACATATGCCTTGTACAATGTATTAATTTTCTGTACCTTATTTTTTCTTTGGAATATTTGAGGGTCTTCTGAGTTCTTTCAAGTTGAAAAGATCTAAAAAAATTTTCTGCACTTAAAATATGTAGATCTTCTAAATCTACTAATGATTAAAGTAAGGCTAAATTACATAAAACCCCTATAAATATTCGCTTTTTCACTTTCCCCTCTGTCATTCAAAAACCTACACTTCGTTCCTTTTAAAAATAAAAAATATTCATAGGGGAATACGATGTGACAAAATGACCAAATTATCGTCATCTGCTTCATCTCCTCTTCCCCAATCTTGCTCATACCAGTGGCGGAGGAGGGCAAGGGCGTGTGTCTAGGCATAGACAGAGGGTTGCGCGAGGGCAAGGCGGCGACCGAGAGCATGCGTGTGGGCATGGATAGGGATTTCAGGGGTATTTTGGGTATAAAAAATAAGATATAAATGAAATCCTAACGGAACACTGACGGTGGGGGCGGAAATTAATGAATATTTTTTATTTTTCAAGGAGGTAAAGTGTAGGACTTTGAATGACAGGAAAAAAAATGAAAAAGTGGATATTGACAGAAAGGTTTTATATAATTTAGCCATAAAGTAATTTGCAAGCTTCACTGTACAATGAGACTAACTTTTAATTCAAAACTACAAATAGGAAGATTTCCCAAGTTTTGTTTTATTATTTTGGTAGCAAAATCGAGTTACAAGGAGCCAAACACCTTTTTAAACTACTTAAGTGGTCCCTATATAAAGAAATTCTTTTGTCATAAACAATATCTTTTGACATCCAAGTGACCACATTCAGTTTTACTTGGTAGTCAGACGATATTAAGGCATTTTTTTGGACCTTATAAAAGTGTGATATTTGCTAGAAGCAGCAAATTTTTATTAGTGCTATTTTTTTTTNTTTTTTGGTCTTGCGCATATATAAGATGTGTTGTTGTATAATTCTTCAGATTGTTATATATACATTGTAGTTACAGCATAACAAAAAACAACCAGTTAATATCTATTCCTTTTCAATATCATTAATTTAGCAATTTATCCTTTTTTTTTTTTTGAGAAATAGATAGCAAGCTACCTGCTTCATTCATTAGGTGAAATGAACTGAGCATACAAGTTGGAAGCAGCTTAGGCCTCCGAGAAGTCGGTAAAACTCAAAAATAAATTAAAAGCACAAGAAAGAGGAAGGGAGATCAAAGCCCCAACGGGGAGTGGAGCAGGGGTGGAGGTACAAGAAGGGCGTCAGAGCAATGTGGTCTAGTTGTTGATCAGTTGTTTGAGTCGTTCTAGAGATCCAACAACATTGGGCGACTTTCCGTTGAAGACATAGTTGTTTCTGTCCGTCCAAATTACCCACCAGGTCGCAGCCAGAGCAATCAGGCGATGTTTCCTCGACGATTCGACAGGGATTTCCGTAGTTTTGGCCCAGAGATCTCTAACGTCGGCTGAGCTGGCGTTGTTTACGTCCGGTCCTCCCGTACTGAGGAGAAGAAACCGAACATGAACGCAATCGTTGAAGAGGTGGTCGCAGCTTTCCATCAGAACTGCGCAGAAGGCGCAATTCGGATCTACATGCATGCCTCTGATGAGCAATCTGTCGGCAGTAGGTAATCTCTTTCGAAGGAGTAGCCAAATGAAGATTTTAATTTTAACGGGGATTTTTAGCTTCCAGATGTGCTGATTCGTCGGGGCACGCAACCCAGCGTCCGTGATGGACTGGTAAAGCGATTTAACCGTAAATAGTTGGTTGGAGGTCCATCGCCATTTGACCGAGTCCGGACTGGCGCTTGGTCGGAGGTCTCGGAGCAAGTCTTTAAGCAACGACAGCTGTCTGCGACTTTCAGTAGAGCGAGTGGTCATGAAGCCACGACAGATAAAGCGCCATCTCCAGCCGCTCTGGTTCCAACATTGGGAGATCCGGGCTTCCCTATTGCAGATATTCGAGAAGATAAACGGGAAAAGGGTACGAAGGGGGGCTTCTCCAATCCAGATATCGGACCACATCCTGATATTTCTTCCGTCGCCGAGCTCGTAGGTTACTCCACATGAGAAGATATCTCGACAATAGAGCACGCTTTTCCACCACTGCGAATTGGGGACGAAGGCTCTACCCTCCAGCAATGGCTTTCGTCTGACGTAGTAGAGGGATCTAATCAATTTACACCAAAGGAGGTCTAGGTTGGTAAAGTAACGCCACCACCATTTGGTTAAGAGTGCCAGATTCATAGAGTTTAGTTCTAAGATTCCAAGACCACCTTCTCGTTTACTTTTGCATACTGTATTCCAGTTGACGAGACAAGCACCACCAGTGATTTTGGAGCACCCCTTCCAGAAGAAGGCTCTTCTGAGTCCCTCTATCCGATTTATCACCCACTTTGGCGCCCTAAAGATGGAAAAGTAGAATAGTGGCAGGTTGGTGAGAACCGAGTTGACGAGCGTGAGTCTTCCCCCTAGCGATAGTAGTTTGGCTTTCCAACCTTCTATTCTCTCCTCAACACGATTGATGACCACAGCCCAGTCTTCCTTGCGAAGTTGCCTGTTGTGAAGTGGTAGGCCCAGATAACGAAGCGGTAGTCGTCCGACTTGGCATCCCAAAATGGAATTAAGGCATTTTTTTGGACCTTATAAAAGTGTGATATTTGCTAGAAGCAGGAAATTTTTATTAGTGCTATTTATTTTTTTTTCGAAAGAGTTATTTGAGTGGCTTTTATAGACTTGCATAGTACAGCAAAATAATCTCATTCTTATGTAATTTTTGGGGTAAAAAACAATAAGCTTAAATCTATAAAATTTTGGAGTAAAGTAAGAATAAAACATCTTAACCATTCATCATTGCCTCTCTCTCAAAATTTTTCTTTAAATTGAGGTACTTTT
Organism: Ananas comosus; assembly: GCF_001540865.1. NCBI lineage: Eukaryota > Viridiplantae > Streptophyta > Magnoliopsida > Poales > Bromeliaceae > Ananas > Ananas comosus. Next base: position 9,799,790 of record NC_033634.1, on the reverse strand, counting down.
AGTAAAATTCAAAATTTAGAGTGTCCAAGCAAATTGCATATAAAATTTTTTTATTTGAAATAATGCTATTTTCAGTAAATTTTTATGCCATTGAAAAAAAATTTTGAATTAAATTTTGAGTTCTTAATTAATTAGGTCCTAAATGTTTTTACCAATCACTATAACTACTTTTTAGTAACTCCAAATTTAATTCTAGCCTCCAAAAGTAACTAACACTTTATATTTTAGAAAAGTCATTATATAGTGGATTGCCTACTGAATCCACCGATTTCATTTTTTCTCCAAGATATCTTATGGATTTTTTTTTTTAGCTTTATCTATTTTAGTCTTACATATATATATGTATATATCTCTTCTTGTTTTTCATGATTCACTTCTTTGCAAAATATCAACCATGGGCAAAGATATCCATTCATATGTTACATTTCTTCTTTTAATATGCATCCTACTCTTTTCCTTTGAAACTATTGAAGCATCTAAAAGAATCTTAAGCTTCGAGCTCATATATCGTCACTCTCCTCGGTCCCCAGTTTACAACCCTAACCTCACCGATTCACAATGCTTTGAAGAGTCCCTCCGCCTTTCTGAGGATCGATTCCTCCAACCAAACAATGTTGAATCAATGCTAGTTGGCCATGAAATAACCACTATTCGCCCCCCTATCATCTGCTATCAAACATTGTACATGGTTTTTGTGACGATTGGCACTGGCAATGGCACCATTGGCTATCACTTAAACCTAGATACAGGCAGTCATCTTTCTTGGACCCAATGCAAGCCATGCATCAATTGCTACGTGCAAAATGAACCTTACTTCAACCCTCTCCAATCCCCTTCCTTCGTCGACATCTCTTGCTCTGACCAGAACCCCTGCCCGCAAAGCTATTATCATTGCATCAATAGCTGTTGCCACTACCATATCGTCTATATTGACGGGTCCCACACAAGTGGCACGCTCTCGAAAGACAACTTTGGCTTCCATTCAAGCCATGGTGACCACCTCGAGTTTATTGAAGGGCTTGTCTTTGGTTGCTCACATGATACACATTTAATTGGCGACAACCATGGTTATCCATCAGGATTAATGGCATTAGGTTTGGCCGAGGAATCATTTGCAAAGCAACTTATCAATCATGGCAGCCAAGGCCGCTTTTCATACTGTCTTCCACCGATAGGTTCAAACAGTATAAGCTTTTTACGATTCGGAAGCAACATTGTGCAAAGAGGGTCAGTCCAAACCACACCGATAGTTCCCATACAAGGTGTGTTCTTGTATTTCATTACCTTAAATGACATTAGTATTGGAAACAAACGACTTGGGTTTGAGCCAGGAATGTTCGCACGAAAGCCGAATGGATCGGGTGGGTTCTATGTGGACTCCGGCGCATTCATCACTCACTTAATAACCCCAGCTTTTGAACGAGTGAAGAAAGAGCTTAGAGATCATTTCCGCCATAAGAAATTGGTTGAAGTGGATCCACAGAGATACATGACAGATCTTAAAATTTGTTGGCTTTTCCAACCAAGTTATGAGAGCTTAATGCCGAGCATGACATTGCATTTACAAGGGGCCCAAATGCATATCATGTGGCGACAATTGTTCCTCATTAGAAGGGATAAGGGAATATTTTGCTTTGCAATGTTGCCACAGGACAGTTCAAGTGTTCTCGGGGCATACCAACAAGCAAATACTCGATTTACTTTTGATTTGCTACAATCACAACTTGCCTTCAATCCAGAGAATTGTGAACATGACTCCCAACCATGAAAGAGTGAAATGGGAAACTAAAGCCCAAAATAATGTACCCATATATATGTTTTCCTTCTTTAATAGTATTTATCTAAAGCTAATCTAAAGTAAGATTATTTTTAGAGAACAAATCTCTAATGTAATATGATGTGACCACTAAATCCACTGTTCACATTATTTGAAATTCATGTACTTTATATAATGAATAGTGATTCAATGGTCCACTGTAGGAACAATACTATGTAATTAATATAAAGATTCACAATCTTAATTACCAAAGTCTTTTAAAAGGAAAAGGAACATTAGAAGCTTAATCTATCTGCATGCAAGTCGCTGCTACCTTCAAATATCAACTTATTAGAAGTGATATTATACTGCAAGAATATTCCTTTTTAGTATTAGAATATTTCTTTTGATCTAAGTATATATCAATTCACTATGTAGTTGTCACAATGCCATTGTTCCCTTTTATTGAATTATTCGGTACAATGCTTCAATTATTCATTACAAAGCTACTAAGATTTTCTTTTACCTCTGAGTCCATACAAATATTCTTAGCCATCTTTAATTATTGAACATGCAGATGGGTTAATTAACCACTGGGCTAATTATGAAACATAGGTCAAAAATAACTCACTATATATAGCTGCTGTTAATTTCATGTAGAAATAATATTGTTAGACCAAATATATATTTCTACATTGCGTACGAGTATAAGAACAAAACTTTTCTTGTACTTCATTTCAATGTACAATTGTCAAATTTTAGGCTAAAATATAGAAAATCCTCATGTAAATATCCCTTTTTTTATTTTTCCTCTCATTTTCAAAAACCTATATTTTATTCTTTTAAAATTTTAAGTTGATGAATTTAGCCCACCACTATCAAGGTTCTATCAATATTTTGTCCATCTCTAACATTTTATATCGAAAATATGATTAAAAATGACAGAAATATATTAAAAAAATTATTGTTTTTGTAGAACAAGTAAGAATAGTTTGGTAATTTTGCCCTTTCCATTAACGCTATATCCTTTGAAAATATTTTCAAAATTCTAAGGAAAAAAAATATAAATTTTTGAAAGTCGGAAAAAAGAGTGAAAAATCAGATATTTAATAGAGAATTTTTTGTATTATAGCATTGCTTTTCATTAGATAATTTATCACATTTTTGCTCAATATAATTTATTAGCAATAAATCTTGTGGTCCGTAGTATCCAAAAACACATAGATTTTTTTGGCTAATTGACTTCTCTTTTTTTAACATGTTTCACTTCAAAAAATTAAGGAAATATTGTATCATAAACTAGGCCAATTTGCATAAAAAATCCACTAGTTTTGCAATTTTGTAAATCTAGGCCGTCTTTTTCGATTTTGCAGATTCGGGCTGGATTTTTCACTATCTAACAAAAATACCCCTCGTCTCCCTTCGTCTCACCCATATCCCGTCAAATGCAGCTACTGTATTGTACCGTACGGTGACTGTCGGGGCATTAAATGCGCTCTACGCCCGGGTTACGCAACCTCCTAGTCATCGAAATACGAACAAAATCAACTCCTCTATTCGCGAACCCCTATGTTTGCTATTCGGCTTTTCGAAAATAAATATTTTGAAACTAAATTAGGAAAAATACACAGTCGACGGCTAGGATAATGATGCAAAGCGAAGGAAAACGGTGCAACAACACTTCAAACAGTACAGTGCGCAGCCTATACCAGTGCAACATTCGCCGCCGAAAGTGTAACGCTATGTCAACCAATGCAACATCCCACTCCCACGCAGTCAATCTTCTTCATTGCCTCACTGCGACCCCCTCTCCCGCGTCCCGTGCTGCTTACCCTATTTCTAAACCCCTCGCCCTCCTCCATACACCTGTCATATTTTATTCCAACACTCTTCGTTGCGCTTGGTATTTGCAAAAGAGAAGTGGAAGAAGTATAGCAGCATGCAGGGTGAAGAGTGGTTTGCGCTTGGTATCTGCAACGAGATACCACATGGCAAAGCAAGAAGTGCAACTTTAAAGGAAACGGAGCAATCTATGTAAACCAGAGCAAATTTTTCTCTGCATTTTGTGTTACCTTGAATGTAATAGTGCAAAAGAGGCTGTAAATGGTGTAAAGACGACCCAACTAGTGCAACATTATTTGCTAAATAGTGTAACTAGTCTCTAACCAGTGCAATTATTCTCTATATTTTGTGCTACCTTGAATGTAATAGTGCAAAAGAGGTTGTAAATGATGTAATAACGACCCAACTAGTGCAACATTATTTGCTAAATAGTGTAGGTAGTCACTAACCAGTGCAACTCTGCTCTTTGATCAATGTTTTTTCGTTCGGTGTATGTTCTCAACATCTTCACCGAATGTTGCTTGGGTGTAGAACCAGTGCAAGTTCACAAAGGTTAGAAAATAAAAGTAAAATTAAAGAATAATAAGAAGAATAAAGATTGAAATAAAAAATGCACTCTTTATTAATATGGGAGCAAGGATCACATTTTCTTTAATAAAAATTACACTACTTTAGTGGAGCAGTATTCCTGATGATTGACTCATCCATGTTATGTTTATAGTAGACGATCTTGACTTTGGTGACCTCATAGTCGGTGACACACATATTTATACGTGACATGATTCGACATTAGTTGACTTCATAGTCGGTGACACTTGTATCCTTACATGACATTATTTTACATTAGTCGACTTCGTGGTCGGTGACATTTCTAGTGGTCTATTGCATGACTTGCTCTGTTTGATCTGATTGGTCGGTGATATTTTTCTATCCTTGAGATAGAGGCTGACCTGGTTGGTCGGTTACTCGGATATTATTCTATCCTTAAGATAAAGGTTGAACTGGTTGGTCGGTTATTCTTTGTTACTTTACTTCGGCTATCCGCCGACAGTGGGCTATTGAGCATATTGCATCGATCGCCACTGCTCATATGCATTTCACGTACACCAGCAGTCTGATCCACCACAGTAGGGTGTTCTTTTTCAAAAAAATGGTCGTACATCCGACCCGTGAGCTCAGCAGTCATTTGCTGGGTTATATGCCAGGGAGACCCCAGCAGTCATTTGCTCGGGTCACGTCCTGCTAGAGCGGTAGTGGCATAGCCTGAGGTCTTCGGACTGATATGGCGGCTTCTGGATTGGGTATTTTTGAGACTGATCGTCCGGTTGATGCATACTTACTCTTTGTTTTGTATTATAGTAGCAGCTAGGTATATTTCTCTATACTATTATTTACCTCCTGCATCATTACTACTGTAGTTATGATATCCATGTATGCATTCTGTTATACTTTACAGTAGCGGTAGTTATATGTTCTCTTACTGTTCTCTTTCCTTCTGGTATTACTACTACTGTATTTGTGATATATATCTGCTCATTACTTTGTTTATTTCCACTGACCCATGTTGTTGTATAGTTCTTCCTGATCCGGTGAGTACTCCTCGCCTTCTTCGGCTTGCGGTACCCACTGGGAGGGGAGACATGTTTATATGTTCTCACCCCTCCATTTTTCAGGTGATGGGGTGGTAAGGGTTGCGACAAGGCGTGAGACACGTTAGTAGCGATCAATAGATGTCACGTCCCGAGGTCCCTTTTAGTTTGAAACACAGCGAAAAAGTGTCTAATTTTTTTTTTTGAAAATCTAACCCCAGGGTATGCCAGATCCGCCACAAATACAGAAAATTCACTGTTCACACGGACAGAGTCTCCCCTGTATTTGCATGGCGTCGCACAAGTACAACAAGTAAACCGGATACAACCACAAATAAATGAATATAAAGATTACTATACATTCATACATTCACCATTCACTTGCGTTGTTCTATGTTGTTCTTGCGTTGTAAAACTTCTCGTGGTCCGAAGACCTCAGGCTATGCCACTACCACCCTACGCGCCCTCGCCTGCACCCGCTCCCCCCGCCCTTCTCGCCTTTTACCCCATCGAGGCAATTCCAGGACCATTTTTCTTTCTCTCTGACCCTTCTCCACCGCCTCTGCTGCCTTCTATGACAGTAACAAGGATGATACTGCGTCCTCTTCCTCCGCCTTCGCCCTCCATCTCTACTATAGCAGATTTTTCACCCATCAAACCGACTTTCGGGAACCCGCGTCCTCACCACTGCCGCCAACGACGCTTCCTTCTCGACGCCAAGAAGCTCATCGGTGAGGGAGGGGGCACGTGGCCCACCCCGCCCACCCGGGGCCGGCGATGAGCGAGGTGGAGACCGGGGAGACCGCGACGACAGGCGGCGGCGAGCGCGGCCTTGGCGAGGTTGAAGGCGAGGAGGGCAAGAAATGCACAAAAGTATCTTTGGCCAAGTACTTTTGTTTGCTTAAAAAAAATTAAAGGCCAAAAACTAGAGAACAAGAAAGAAGAACTAGAGAAGAAGAAAAAAGAAGATGAAGTTGCACTATTAAAATGAAGTTGCACTATTTTAAAAGAACGTTGCACTTTTATAGATATAAGTTGCACTCTTTGAGATGTAAACTGTATCTTTTAAGATGAAAATTACACTCTTTAAAAAAAAATTATACTCTTTGGGAAATAGTTACACTGGAGGAGGAGAAGAAATAGTGTAACTATCTCCCAAAGAGTGCAATTTTTATTTAAAGAGTGCAACTTACATTTATAACAGTGCAACGTTCTTCTAAAATAATACAGCTTCATCTTAACAGTGAAATTTCATCTTATTTTTCCTTCTTCTGTAGTTATTCTTTCTTATTATCTAGATTTTGGCCTTTAGTTAATTTTTTTATTTTAAGCAACTAAAAGTGCTTGACTAAAGATGCTCTTATGCACCCCTGCCCTTCTCCCCTCCTATCCCGCTGAGGCCACGCTCGCCGCCGCCCTATGGGATGCCGCCCTCTTCTCCAGCATCGTCGCGCTCATCTCCGTCTCTACTTTGCTCATTGCAGGCCTTGGGTGGGCAAGGTGGGCGGCGTGCCCCCTCCCTCGCCGGCAAGCTTCTCAACGGAGAAGTGCTTCCTTTTTGTCATCGGCGGCGGCGGCGGTGAAGACGTGGGTTCCCAAAAGTAGGTTTGGTGGGTGAAAAATCTACTACGGTGAAGATAGAGGGTAAAGGCGGAGAAAGAGGATGTGGTGTCGTTCTCTTTATTGTTGTGGAGGGCCATAGAGGCGGTGGAGGAGTGTCGGAAAGAAAAAAAGCAGGTCGCGGTGCGGCCTTGGCGGCTTTAGAGGTGAGGAGGGTAGGGATAAGCAGGCGCGGGCGAGGGTGCATAGGGTGGAGGCGAGGTGGGGCATCTCAGAGGGTGGTGGCAAGCGCGACCTCGACGGAGTCGGAGGCGAGGAAGGCAGGGGGTACGCAGGCCCAGGCGAGAGAGCAAGGAGGGGCGGGCCAGGGAGAGGGAGGGTGCACATGGTAGAGGCGAGGCGAGCCGCCTCCACCTCCGCCTCTGCCGCACTCTTCGAAGAGAAGAAAAAAAAGAATGCGAGAAAAAATAAAAAGAAGAGAGAGAAAGGAATAAGAGTATTTTGGTCAGTTTTCTAAAAATTCAGACCGAAACTGCAAAATCAAAAATAATGATGTACTTTTGCAAAATCTCAAACTTAATAGATTTTTTATGCAAATTGGCCAATTTTTTAAAATTAAACTTTAATAAAAAAAAATAAAAGGCCAATTTGCATAAAAAATTTACTAGTTTTGAGCTTTTGCAAAAGTAAGCCACCTTTTTAGATTTTGCAGATTTGGGTCGGCTTTTTGGAAAACTGACAAAAATAACCTTATTTACTTTTCTCTCTCCTTTTTCTTTCTTTCGTTCTTTTTTTTTTTCCTCTTCGAAGAGGCAGAGGCGGCCCGCCTCGCCTTTGTCCTACGTGCCTTCACCCTCGCCCATGCACCTCCCGCTTTCCTCGCTTCCGACCCCGCCGAGGCCGTACCGCGACCCTCTTTTTTTTTTTCTCTCCGACCCTTTTCTACTGCCTCCTCGACTCTTTATGAGCTCTTTACAACAATATAGAAGGCAGCACCGTGTCTTCTTCCTCTTCTTTTTTTTTCCCTCATTATATTTTTTTCCCCTTCGACCTCTCTCCACGCCTCCGCAACCTTCCACAACGGTAACGAGGACAGCACCACATCCTCTTCCTCCGCCTTTGCCGGTGCCGAAAAAAGAAGGCTCAGAGCAAGAGCGAGTAAGAGCGAAGCCAAAAAACATGAAAAAATAAAAAAAAAAATAATAAAATATAAAATATAAAAAATGCTTTTTTTTTACAAGAAAAATAAAGAATCAGAGAGGAAAGAAGAAGATGATGAATTTGTACTATTTTAGAAAAAACTTACACTTTTTGAGAGAAAAATTATACTTTTCTAAATAAAAGTTGCACTCTTTGAACGAAAGTTGCACTCTTCAGGTAAAAATTATATTATTTCTCCTCATCTTCCTTTTTCCTCTTTGTTTTTATGTGTTTTTTCTATGTCCATCTCTTCTTCGCCCTCTACCTCTGCCGGTAGATCCTCTGTCACGCCCCGCGACCGCCCGCCTATTTGGTCGGGTCGCGGCGCCACAACAGACCGCCGAATGGACAGGGTTTCCCCTGTACCGCGGACAGAGTCTCCCCTGTACATTCAAGGCGTAGCAATCAATACAATGTGCAAAGTTCCAACCAGGAACACATTTCAATCAAGATTGCATAATGGAAGGTAATCAACAACATAACAATCCTATATATTACATTCATTTCATATTTCATGCATTTTACATACACAATTCTCAGTTTGAATCTTACACTATTCACTTATCTTCAAATACAAAATCGCGATTTAACATGATTATTTACAAATTATTACAATCTCTATTCCTTTCATTTCTGACATCCACTAAGTAAAGGCCGACATCAGGCGGCTCGACGTATCTCTGGTCCTCGCGTGGTAGGGCGCATACGTATAATTCTACGCCCTCGCCTCGCGCCGACGGCGCTCACATGTGCGAACCTGTAAAACCCCCAAACCACGGTGCGGGCTGAGCACCAACTACATGGTTCCCAGTGGGTACGGCACCCAAGAAAAAAGCTCGACCAATTAGTCCAAGGAGAGGCAACTGCAAAGTTAGGTTCAATCTAAACAGATAGAGTATATATCTTTATTATTGCAACTAATAAACTCATGCTTTGCTCACGATGCAATTAATGCAATGTCTATAATGCCAAATCATGCAATACATTGCAGTATGAAGCAACTAGTAGTTCTTTACACTAACTTTCCATTCTGCTAACCATAGTCATCATTCGATATCTAAGGTATTCCTCTATCTTTAGATTCTTGTCAATTCACCGTTTTAATCATAAAGTTTACACGTACCTTTACAAGGCTAACACACCCGACCGTCTTTGATGTCATATCGTCTGCGGAGTACCGCCATAAGAACAAGGCTCGAGGCGATGGACGTCTCACACTACACCTCCGCCCTAAATCCTCTCCGACTAGGATACCAAATCCATAACTCATAATGCTTACTTGTGTACACTCAATTTGCTAATGACCCAATCTTACCGGTTAACCATATTAACCCCAATAACGTCACACCAAATCCCTTAATAAACGGGGAGCTCGAACCTCCCTGGGGACCCGTCTCTGGGGGGACTTTAAACCACGCGCCATGGTGACCAACCTCCGAGGGCACCGCCCGAGGGGAGCTATCTCCCTCAAACCAAGAAATAACGTGAGTATCGATCCAATCCTTCACTTGAGGATTCATAGCCACCTCGTAAATTGCCAATGTTCAGATAGGTCTTCTACCCTATTTATATTCATGCCACTCCTCTATGGTCAACTTGGACGCGAATGTCAATATGTAAACATGTTTAACAATCATTTCTTGCTGCCAATCATGTCCTCCTATTGTCATTGTCACCCTTGTTTACTATGTTCAAGAAAAGTCCAACTCTCACATTTAACAATAAATAGAGTCCTAACGATACATGAATGAGCACCAGAGATATATATGATCAATCACCACACAGGTTTGGCTAAGGTTCAAGCTGCTAGGTTTAATGCCAACTCGATCTAGATATATATATAGATTGTCCACTATGTTCCCACAACATGGCAATATGTCTCCAAGTATGTTTTCTAATTTAACATAGATCGCACATATTAAATTCATAAATATATCATCATACACATATACCACTAGTATCAACATGATTTGTCAACATACATATAGTTCAATTAATCCAAAAATAGTCCTACTTACGCATTCTCATGGCATTCTTTAGCACTTAATTCATTATATATTACAGTTTTGGCATATTCTAACATGAACATGTCATCATATACTTCGTTTATGATGTTCTTATAATCTACATTCCATGTACGCCGCTTTATATTATGCATTCAAAACATTAATCATATTGCATTTATCGTAGCATTTCTATAGTCATGTTAACATGCATTCTTTTCACATTCTTGATAATATGTCAATATGCATCAATATGAAAATCTCATTTCTTAGACATAAAGGGCGACCTATGTCGCTTCAGTAAGCACAACCCACCTCAATTCGCATTCCGATTCTTGTCGACTACTTGCAATCGCCGCCCGCGTACCTGGCCTCTCGTTTGACCGAGACTCTTGCGGGCGACCACCCAAACGGCTCCAACATCCATGATCCGAAAATTAAAGGTCCTTCGGTTATGTGCGACATTACTCAAATCTGTTTTCTAATGGGTTACGATGTCGCCTCGGCCCCAGGCGGAAACGAAGCCTAAAACGTCGTTTTCTTTAATAACTTCGGCAACGGTCGACGAATCGCCGAACCGACTTCGTCAACGCGTTCGTGTTACAGCTAGCAAATTTGGTTTACGAAGGTCCAAATAATCAAACCCTCATATTTTACAAAACCTCCTTTCTAACCCTAATATGAATTAATCTCTAAATAATCCAAATTAAATGGAGCAAACATGTTTTAAAATGCTCATTAGAGGCATTAGAACACTTAGAACTAAGGATTAGGCCATCCTAAAAACTTACCTCAATGTGAATCCGCACGAAATACACAACCGCTCAACAGGCGCACTGAAAGCCAAATTCCGTCGCCTCCAACGCATATCGCAAGCATCTTCCCACCAACCCCGCGAACTTTGAGGCGAGAAATATAGAGAAATGAGAGAGATCTCTAGAGAGAGAAAGGAGAGTTGTCCTCTCCTCCTCCCATGTGTGCGTTGCGGTGTGTTGTGGTGTGCACTGTGAAGGAGGAAGAAAAGCCATCGATCTTCTTATACATACATCCCAAAACCTATTCACTTCAGTCATTTTGCAGTTCGGATTACAGTTGGAGCCCTTCTGAATGTCCGTTGAGCTAAATTTGACAGGCAGGCTCAGCTTTAAGCGTCAACTGAGTAAGAATATATTTTAAGTTTTCAGTTTAGACCCCAC
>NC_033634.1:9759195-9788544 GCF_001540865.1 Ananas comosus | reverse complement strand
AGAACAAAATTTACACGGGTTTTAACTTTTGTTCAACTAACCCTTAAAAGCAGAAACTTTAATATAGTGCTTCTAATTACATTATGCGATATATTAATATAGTGTTATGCCTAATATTATTATTCAGATAATATTTTATCCGAAAAAATATTATCTAATATTGAAGTGTCCACCGGACCTTAGAAATGATTTAATGAACTAAATGAATTTTACATGAGTCCAACTCTTTTGAGGGATAACACGGGCAGGATCTAGATGGTTTGGCCTACTTAGCTGCGCGTCTAAAATAAAAAATAAAAGAAAGAAAAAAATTTTCATAGAATTCATTATTTTTATACTCACTATGTTTTAAAATTTCTATCGGGTACAAAAACCGAAAAAAAAAAAAATTTTTGGTAGAAGCGGTCCCTATTAAGAGACTATTTACCGGTCTCCCACTTTTTTTATTCTTTTTTTTTTTTTTTTGCTCGCTGCATACTCAGGCCCTTAATCTACCTAAGGCCCACCACACTCCAACTAACCGTTAGATCCAATATCCAATTACGAAAATTTACTTGATAATATATGTAAGTATACAAAATTAGCAATTCAGGTTGAAAGAAGAAGGGGGATGATCAGAACCCCCCACACACGCATGTTGAAACTTGAAAGCATTGTGAGGAGAGAAGATGTTGTGGCCAAGTCTCAGAGCAGCAGCACCACCATCTCCATCTCCCTCCCCTCTCCTTCCCCTTTTCCTCTCTCCCACCCTCCACTCCCTCCCTCCTCTCCCCTCCCCAATCCTCCGCCTCTCCCCATCCCTCCGCCTCTCCCGCCCCTCTCCTCTCCTCGCCGCCCCTCCTCGCCGTAGAGGCCGCGAAGACGAAGAAGAGGAGTATGATCAGAGCGAAGATGAGGGTGATGATGATGATGACGATGCGGAGGCGGCGATGCCGTTCGCGGAGATGCGGCGGTGGCTGGAGAGGAAGCCGCGGGGGTTCGGGGAAGGCAGGATGTACGACACCGCGGTCGAGGACCGGCTGCTGGAAGAGATGGAGCGCAGCCGCGCCGCGCAGCTCGCCAACGTCAGCAACCTCAGGAGCCAGCCCGCCCGCGGCGAGAAGAAGCAGGATGATCCTCCCGGGAAATGTCAGTGTCTCTGCTTCATTTGTAGGCCCTGTGTTTGTTAGTAGTCGTTTATCTTGGATCTGATGTTGTTGCAGCGAAAACTTACAAACTGGATAGCCAATATATCAAGAATTACTAGCCTTCTTGGATCGTCCTTGTTTAGTGCTTCTGGATCGGATGCGAAGGGCGTTATCAGAGTCCTCTTCTATATCCACATTCCAACAGAATTCTGGGAATGTAAGTCGAAAGCACAGAGAGTGTTACCACATTCCAACAGAATTCTGGGAATGTAAGTGGAAAGAACAGAGAGTGTCACGACCCGACGCTGCCAATTCGGACAGCTCGGACTCAAAACAGACCCACCGAACAGACAGAGTTTTTCTTGTCTACCAAAGGCGTAAACAAAGTCTGCATACATAATATTTCCTATGTATGTATGCACAGATTTTGTTTACGCCTTGGGCGGACAAGAAAAATTATGTTCGTTCGGCGGGTCTGTTTCGGACCCGAGCTGTCCAAATTGGCGGCGTCGGGTCGTGATAGAGAGTCTGATAGAAAACAGCACAGAAACAGTCCTAGTACCATGTCCACGTGCACTGCGGCTCGAACCTGTGACCTCTTGGAATTTAGGGGCATAGGACTAATTCTGATGCCACGTTAGTCAGAAGATTGATTTTGTAGAAATTAGTATAGGAGTTAATGGAATTGAATATTACTTTCTTCTTAGATAGGCAGTTATTACAGCTTATGTTCATATGCACTGACAGAAGAGATGCTGGATTCATTTAATGATCGATGCAGAGAATTGAACTCATGACCTTCTTTTGGAATTGACGGGCTTAGGACAAGTTCTGGCGTTTTAATTAACAAAATTATTTATCTTTTGGTTGCATATAATTTTGGATGTTACTTTCTTCTTGGATAGGCAACTATTAGAACCAATATTGCTCTTCATTTTCCTAACGCCTTCCTATATGTGGCAGTTGCGTATCCACCACTTTGTTTTATTTGGTGCTTATATGTGAGTGCTCAATCTTAATTTTTATTCACATATTAATCTACTGATTTCTGATTGTGAACTTGCCTGATCCACTTTATATGTTGATTGATCCAATTAAGTACTGAAGTTATGGTTCTACTTACCATATAGAGTTCATTGCTACCCGGTGGATGCGTACGCAAAAATCAAAATTGCAATCCCTTACATGGAACCAGAAATTTGCACTATGATGTGTCATTTGTAATGGTAATCTGTGCCTAAACTTGGCATTTTAATTATGGCATCTGTGGTGCGTCTTTACTTCATTTGTAGTATTCTTTGCGCGAGCACACTCGCGTGTGTGTGCGCGTGTATGGGTATCAGAATTCAGAAGTTGATTATTCCAAGTTCACCAAAACAAGGCTGCATATATCTGAACTAATAAAACATGGTTACTTTTTGTTAGTTCATCCTCAACTTGTTCATTGGTACACTTTCCTTCTGTTTATCAAATTACATGGAAAGTACGTTTTTTTTTTTTTCCATTTAAATTATTTGTTCATAGAATTTCATGTTCGATGTAATACTGGTGATTTGCAGCAGTAGATGCCATACAAAGTGGCATTGGCATTCGTGTGTCAAACCTCCCAAGAAAGAAGAACATACATAGGGATCTCCAATCAGCTTTCAAAGGGTTCCCAGGCCTCATTAATATAAGCCCTGCAGTTATTGCGAATAAAAAGACTCGTGATCCAATTTGCAAGGGCTTTGCATTTCTTTACTTCGAATCTGAAGCTGCTGCTGAGAGGTACCAATATTCCTTATAATTTTGTTTTTAAGTTCAAAGAATGTTTTCTAAATGGAAAAACCCAATACTTTCTAGGTTAGATGGTAATAGCACCTTAACTATGGGATGTCAGTCTTGATCTTCTGCTGCTAAGAAATTGTCACTTGTACACAGATGACAGACATCAAAGTTTAACTTGTAAATAACTGCAAATTTTTTGCCTTGATTTCTAGCTTTCTTTTACCTCTCTAGGACCATTCTCTAATGCTATTAGATGGCTGCATGAACAGGCAATAATTACAAAATTGATAACAAAATGTGAATAACTTGAACAAATCCTATTAAGTTTTATCCTAGCCAGCATCAGATAAGTGCTAAATCAAAGAGCCTGAACAAGCTTATGTACAATAATGCGGGTGAGATGCCACTGATGCTAGCTCATTTGCAACATTTAGCACAGAGCCAAAACTTGTCATGCCATTTGCATATGGTTGGCTTGTGCGGACCATGCCACATGCTGATTTTTGCTTGTTGTCTAAGGGAATCCAACACGGCACAAATGTGAAATTCCATTTCAATAGCCCTTAGTTATATGAGATCCCTCGTTGCAAATAGTTCTTGAGTATTGGAACCTCAGATATCCAATGGTCACAATTCACGAGTAAACCAATTTATGATTAAGCACTAGTGTTGGTAACTTCTCACGCTTTTGTGCAAACTAAGACAAAGAAGTTATGATGTCCATGCTCTCACCGAGAGCAACTACGGAACCAGATATTTTATTTGAGTAGGGTTTTATTTTCTGTGTGCCCCTTCATAGCAACAAGACACCACTAAAATGTTTTCTTACTGTGAGTACCCTTTTTCTTTTCGAGCTTCTCTAATAACCTTACAAACAGGAGTCTCAAGTGCTGATTGTATAAATCCCACTGGACATTTAGCCGGTTAATTTTATTGTCTAAGAAGCAAGTCTTTTTCTGCACTTCCTCTGGAACGTTTAAATCATGATGCTCCGCTGATATTTTTATCGCTTTCGCAGTCCAAATAATACAAATTCTTTTCCCGGCACCTTTGGTCAAATGTTGATGTTCAATATGTTAAAAGCCACTACGCTCATCTTGTTCTTTTTCCCCTTTTTTTCCCCAGATTTGTACAAATGTACAGTAAGAAAAATGTGGAGTTTGGTAAGGTAGAAAAGCAGATCTTTTGTGATATCATAAACCCGCGCAGCTCTTCCAACTCTTCCATGCAATTGGCCGACACTCGAACAAACACTTCTCTCAAACATACAGATACAGAAAAGGATTCTTCGAGATCTAACATGGATATTCTGACTCAAGATCAAGATCCGTTAGAAGGCAGCTCTTATGATGGATCGTTTGGCACTGAAGAATCTCCATTCCTTGTTGAAGAAGATGATCCCTTTTCTGATCTTGAAGCAATTGAAACTGGAATTGAGCACATAGATAGTCCCAGTCTAGACAGTGTCCAATATGTGAGTGAGACAGAAGTGGACGTGTCGGATTCAAATGATTCAATGCCATTATCTCAAAATAGGAAGAAACAAGTAGCCTCAAAGAAGCAAAATAGAAGTGGTAAACAAAAACCAGTGAAGAACCCTAAGTTGGGTTTGCCGGGTTCAGTTTCCAGGTATATCTTTAGGTGTTTTAAGTAGAATAACACAAACTATGGTTAATGTATATTCATTTGTGCTTCAGGTTGAAAATCAAGGAGAGAACAATTCTGTCCGGTGTTTTCTCTAAGTATGGTTCGAAGGAGGTTGTTGTTTCGTCAAAGGAAGGATAATCATCACTATTTGTTGGAAAATTATCACTATTGGATCATGTAACTCCAGAGAGTATAATCTTTTGCAATTTATGACACTGAATTTAAACATAGGTACGTTTCACGCTGTTTCCCCTGACATTCTTGTTTTTACTGGTTTTGTTTAGCAATGTTTGCCACCAAATCCCCAGAAAATGGCATAATATCAGATTTATTCCTACAAAATCTCAATTCTTAAATATATGCCTCCATAATTCTGAAGTACTGCACATTTAATCACTAAATTTTCATCATTATGACAGTTATGCCGATAAAATTATAGTTTCCTGAGATTTTTTGAAAGTTTTAGGATCTAAGGTTCTTGTAGACTGACGTGAAAGATAGAATAGAAACATTAGAAATAAAAAAAATGTAACCAAATTAGTATTTTGAGCGATACTTTGAAGGGTGGAATGGCCTTTTGCACATGAAAAGGTCAAGTTTCACTGCTTAACTGACAAAGATTGATGAATATGAAATTTTGAAAAGTCTAGAGAAATAAATTTAACAAAACTTTGTTTTTGCAGGAACATGTAAGTAATTATTCCTTTAAATTTAATAACCAAATAATGGATGGCTTGCGGCATGATGACTATTATAAGTACATTTTATAACTGACTGGTAAGAAGATAACTATGTTTCTTCTCCAGGGAAGGATGATTTGGACTTCTGCCCAAGAAGTCAAGAACTCGGAATTCGCCAACATATATGGATAAATATTGGATCAGTCAGTGAACAGGGGGAGAGAGAAAGCGAGCTTTTGAATTTATTTGCACAAAGTTATTTGATCTTGTGATGATATATGAGTATTTATGTTTCCCTGCAAAACTTGGAAGTACTTCAAGTGCTCTGTAACATTTTTGGTGTACTGAAGTCGCAGTAAGTTTTATCTGATGAGATGTGTTTAAACTTTTCCTTTAAAGAAGAGTGAGAGATGAAAGATAAATCTTAATCTTCAAACAAAGTTTTGTCACAAATATATGTAGGTGTCTTTGCTGGGAGTATATTCTTGTCATGGTGAACAAAGGATAAGCATTGCTTGTTTTGGATTTCAGTTGTTTCAAGAAACTAGGTCAAACTTTGAATGTTGTAGTAATTACATGTAGGGGTGGCAATCCAGCTTGTTGTTCGTGAACCAGCTCGTGTTCGGCTCGAAATGAGCTTGAGATCGGCTCGCTCGTTTAGTAAACGAGCCGAACACGAGCTGGATTTTTCAGCTCGTTTAATAAACGAGCCGAACACTAGCTGGGGTCAGCTCGCTCGTGTTCGGCTAGATAACAGCTCGAATACATATATTTTATATTTCGATCCGTACACGAGCCAACCCCAGCTCGCTCGTGTTCGGCTCGTTTACACCCCTACTCATATATGGCACATTTGCACCCAGCCCCCACCAACTAACAGGGCTCCNTATATAATATAATAGTGTTTGTTAAAACTTTAAATTTATGTATTTATTTTTTTGTTGATGCATTATCATTGTCTTGTACGGTTGGTTAAAAATCGATAGAACTCATTGAATTTGCATTTGTTTCATTTTTCTCCTCTGGTCTAATCTTGATTTAATTTTTTTAAATTTCTCTTAGAAACATAATAAAAAAATAAATCTAAGGCATTGTTTGGCTCATAAAAATGGCCTTATTCCTCTCGATATTCTCAAACAAAAAAAAAACCGTTAAGAAGGTGGAATTGTTCTGGAACAACAACTGCAATTAATTTATTATTTATAATTAATTAGCTTACTAAATAATTGTGTGTTTACCTAATTAATAATTTGACTAAATTACATCTCATTGTTAATTAACTGATTAATTAAAATTTAGGATTATCTAGCAGTATTCATGATTAATTAGTTAATCAAATAAATTAATTATCATTTAATTAATTTTTTTTATGTTAATTAATTAGATAAAATATAATTATTTTAATTTTAATTATTCTTATTCTCAATATTCTAATCTAACTATTTAAATATTAATTTTTTAAATTTTTTAGGAACAATCTAATTTTCATCTAAATACAAAATTGATATTATTACTGCTTATTATAAGAGTTATATTTATATCTGGAATTAACATGAACTAGTTAAGTAACCCGTGCTATGCAACGGTATTTATTTTAATAAATTCTTTAACAAATGTAAAGAAAAGCACCAATATAAAATAAATGCTTTCGTACAAAATTTTTGGCTCTATTAAATATGAAATTTTTTAGTAAATTTTCATTATAAAGTACTAAATGCGTACTATATATTTTTTTATTAAAAATTCTAAATAAGCTACAGATTGATGTCTAAAACTAACTTATATAAAACCTGAAACCGAGCAAAAGATGATGAATTTATGCAATGGAGCTAGGTTGGTATACTATCGGTAGCACGGAGGCCTCCGTACTACCAAGTTGTTTTCAATGATGCGGCTTTCAAATCGACAATCGGCTCCGTTAGACTTGATCTACACTATTAAAAGTATTTGAAAATTAAATTTCATAATTTTTCGACATCATTTGACTAGTGATCAAAAGGTCTCGAAATAGACATTTTTAATGGTAGATGTGATGCGTTTGTAAATTTAACGGTGTAAAACAATCCAAATATGATGAAATTTTTGTAGAAAATTCTTTGCACTATTTAAAAAAAGATCAGTACCTCTGATTTTAAATTCAAGTCTTTTATCATCATTTTTTATGAGATTTTTATTTCAGCCGTTCATTTTTAGATTATTTGTTTGATAGGTAAATGATGCTGAAAAATTATGAAATTTAGTTTCCAAATACTTTCAATAGTGTAGATCAAGTCTAACGGAGCTGATTATCAATTTGGAAGCCGCATCATTGAAAACAACTTGGTAGCACGGAGGCCACCGTGCTACCGATAGTATACCAGCCTAGCTCAGAAATAATGTACATTATTATACTATATATTTTGTACATGTAAATCATTTTATATGTAGACTCGCTATTTCTATAAAATAATTGTTTCTTTAAAAATAATCAAGTATGTTTAGATATCTTTAATGAAGTGTAATTTAAATTTTACAATGTACATGAATATTTCAGCAAATTATTCAAAATTGTTATGTAATACCAAATATTCACCTGGCATTTAGACATACTTTATTATTCGTAAGGAGTAAAATGCTCTTTGCTAATTGAAAGAAACAATTAGTGAAAGAAACATTTCCATAGCAATTAACTCCGTATATGCTACTTTGCTACTTAGCACGACAAAAGTTCAACAAAATGCAATTTCATCATTGGCCCAAACATTAAATCTAATACGCCATAACTACAATGGTGCAAGAATATTCTTTTGGGGCATAAAATTATTATTAATTATTTAGCAAATAAATAATATAATGCCTATATTATAAATGCCTATATTATAACTAACAAAACAATAATATAATGCCTATATTATAACTATCAAAACAATTAATAGATTGACAATATATATCTAGAAGGATTAGTACAAATCAATGATAAGCTCAGAAAGTTTACTTTCAAGAAGTAAACTTTATCTTTTTTCTTCTTATCCAAAATAGAATTGTCTAACAAATTAATCACAACAGTGGTTACCTAATGGCCATCCAACTTTTTTTGCCATTTAAACTTGTATCGATGTGTTCGGCAAATGCAAACAGCTTAGAGGAGAAAAGAAGGTTATCCATTAAAAAGTATTTCATCAAATACAGATTAATGATTTTTTTTATCGTCATTGCTTTTCTCGTAAGCTTGTAGAAGTGATCCAGCTTTAGAAATACTAAATCATAAGAGAGATGAAGATAGTCTTATAACCGCCCAAATATGAATCTGTCATTACAGCTCTAATGATAGTGTGAAATAATTTGTAACACGCAAAGCTAGAACATTTGCAACATTTAAAAAATTACTAATGTGACAAATACTGTTCAAATGCACAAGCAATTTTGTCCCAAGTGCATTGAAATCAATACTCTCCAAACATTCGAATCTTATAAAATATATTCAATGTTTAACAAGAAAAACATAAAATTAAGCAAAATTATCACCATAAAAATTTTATATAGAATTTTAATAATTTAAAGTAAACGGAGAGGTGAAGGACAAATGCAATAGAGACATATACAGATATAAACAAATAAAATATTGTATTAATACATTTCTACCATTGTGATAGAGTTAGATTTACCACTTGAAAAAAAATTAAAGCAACATTATTGGAAGATTAAACTTCCGGAAAGATAGCTATGATGTATCATTTTAAAACTTTAAGAAAAGTTAGTAAAAGGCAAATCAATTTGTCCACAAAATAATAAGTTTAACAAATTTGTGTTTTGTATAGTAGTTATCATTCACATCAAATTTATTTTATAAAAATTTCTATAGAGTACTGTCAAATTTTAAAAATGCTTAGTTTTCGAAGAAATTTTAGTTAATTAATAATGAAATGATGTAGCCTTATGTAAATTTTATGATATAAAATTATTATCCAGGCATTTATCTAAAATGTATTTATTGATTGATTCTCACGACACGAAAAAAATTTTTTAAAAAAGGAAAAAAATTAAGGACACGTCACACTTGATGTTGGTGTTCGAGAGGGCAAGAGCCGCCGCCGCCGCCGCCACCATGGTCTCCACTACCATTGCCTGCACCAACACCGGGCGCCACGAAGAGAGAGAGAGAGGACGAGGTTTTGAGAAAGTTTTGCTTTTATGAACCCAGTGGCAGAGGAGTGGGTCCTGCTGGGCCCACCGGATGCCGGGAGAGCTTCCGTCGGCTGCTAATTCATAATTTTATTAAATAGTTTATTTTCAAACTAAATGGCACCTAAAGAGTTTTTTTTTTTTAATTTTGTTTATAGGCTCTTAAACCTTTAAAATCCAATTGGAGCCATGTCTTTTTTTTACACTATTATGAATAGTAAAATAATGAAAAAAATATGATTCAATTGTCAATTGCTCCTATCGAAAATAGAATTGACTACAGATTCGAGCCATAACACATGGTTTCACAAGGTCTTAAACCTTAAAAACCCTAAATTTAATCGAATCTAATGCAAAAAGCTGGAGTCGTCTTAGTTCCTTTAGTTTTTTTTTTCATCTTTACCGTTACCTGCCTACAAATGAACAGGTGGGTATGCGGTTTACCCATAAGTTATTATTTATTTTTTTCTTTCCCTCTGTTTTTATATTTTTCAAACATAAATTATATGTAATTTCTTTTCAAACGTAAATTATTATGTTGAAACATTTTATTATAAAATAAAATATTATTTTTTTTCTTTAATACCCTGTGAAACCATGGTGAAGTTGTAAGTGAATTAAAACTTCTTTGTCCTATTTTGTTTTCATAATAGCAAAATAAAATGGAGACTAATTACTTTTAACTAAGCAAGTTTTTTTTTGTTGTCACCTTCAAGAATAGAAATTGTGAATTATAGAATCAGCTGAAGGTTTTATTTTGTTAGAATTGAGAGTATGACCTCAGACAATTAAGATTGAATATGATTGAAAACATACTAATATTTTTTCGTTCCGTTTTTATTTTGTAACTAATCTAAAATCACAATCACATTACTTTAAAATCTTTTTCACAACAAAATATGCGATTAAATCTTTACGAAAATGATTTGTCACTGTTGATTGGTACAGCGAGACAATCAGTGATAGTGTTGCCCTCCCTGTACGTGTGCTGAATAATGATCTTACAGGCACTCTTGCATCGATTGTTTCGTCCCCTATGGCACATTTTTGATACACCTGCCGAAGAGGTGGATCACCTAGAACGAATCGCTCTCCAAGATGACGTGCGAAATATTAGTGCGTCTTAAAAATTTAATCGTTTTTATAAACATTTAATCGCATATTTTGATGCGCCTACCGAAGATGAATTGTCACAATTGCATTTTTGATACCCCTGTGGATCACCTAGAACGAGTCGCTCTCCAAGATGACGTGCGAAATATTAGTACGTCTTAAAGATTTAATCGTTTTTGTAAAGATTTAATCGCACTATCACTAACCGATCTTGCACCGACTGTTTCGTTCCCTAGGGTGCATTTTTTATATCCCTACCGAACACGATCTTGCAAAACATCACGCACTTATGATCGGTGCAGCGAGACGATCGGTGATAGTGTTGCCCTCCTTGTACGTGTGCTTGTCACGCCCCGGGGTCCCATTTAGTTTAAAACATAGCGGAAAAGCGTCTGAATTTTTTTTTTTTTTTTTTTTTTTTTTTTTTTGAAAAGCCTGACCCAGAGTTGCCAGATCCGCCACAAACACAGGAATCCACTGTTCACACGGACAGAGTCTCCCCTGTATTGCCGCGCGTCACACAGTATCAAGAAGTAACCCAGGTACAACCACAACCAAATGAACATACCAATAACCAACAATTATATATTCATACACCATTCACATCACAGGGTTCACATTTATGTATTCGATATTTAAACATAAATCCACATCTATCAGTTAAAAAGTTTCCAACCACAGAAACATGTTTTGAAATGCTAAGATGCAAAATCCACAGAAAACCTTTCGAAATGTTTTCCTACACGAAAACTTTATTCTTTACAAACGCTACCACGAGGGTATAAACCTTTTATTTCACAAAATTCATTTATTACATCACGAAAATCCATATTTTCAAATGTAATAAAAATACGAACACTAATAACTGTCTAAGCTATAACAACTGAATACTAAGGGTAATAACTATACCGAAATAACCTGGTCGGAAGCTCTATCGTCCGCTACACACGTCACCTCACGTCTCGTCTACTACTCAACGCCCGCGATATCCTGAAAAATGGTGGGGGAGTGAGACATGTAAACATTCTCCCCTCCCAGTGGGTCGCAAGCCGAAGAAGGCGAGGAGTACTCACCGGATCATGAAGAACTATACAACAACTTGGTCTTGGAAATAAACAAAGAATGGCGCATGTACAATAGCGATAACTGAAAGGAAGTAAGAACTATATGAATAATACGGCTACCGCTACTGTAACTAGAACAGAAAGCATACATGAATTATCTACTATAGTAGCAAGAGCAACTATAAGGTAAGATGTAATATGCATGCAACGACTGCTACTATAACATATGCGTCAATGGACAATCAGTCCAAAAGTACCCAATCTAAACCAATGCTCTCTTGGTCAGCACCGCAACCTCAAGCCAATGCCCTGGAGGTCCCGCCCACCGCAAACACTCCGACAGTACCACTGTCGCTCTAACATGCATAATAACCCCTCTAGGGCTCACGGGTTGTCACTATTCAACCACTTTTCCGGAAAAGAACACTCCTTGGTTGGATCAACGCGCACAGTGTTCGTGAAATGCAACGAGTATCGGGCGATCAATGAATATGGTTAATGATCAACCGTCGGAAACAAGCCGACAATCTGCCCCCCAGGGCCTATCGACCGCATAGGTCATCAACTGTAAAGAAGTACAAGAACCGACCACTCAGGTCAACTAGGATGGACACACATCGATATCCTCTCAAACATATGCAAATACTGATAATCAAGTCAAACTGATGGCAACAACTCAACATCTACCACAGTTATGTCAACACTACTGGATTCGAATGATTCACTACTGTATATATGCAAGAATCGGTCAACAAGTCATCTGAGTATATGATCTAGAACTACCGTCGGCCACTAGTCGACAATCCTACCCCTCAGGGTACACCGACCTCAAAGGTCATCAAACAACAAGAGTCAAGGAACAAACCGACTATTTACAGATATAAGATACAAGAACGAATCAACTAGGTCACCGATTTCACATAACATCACGAAACTGTTCTACTCTAAAAATGATACAGGATTTGCAGAATAGCTAAGTAGAGCAATAAAGAAACACGGTATCACATACAGATAGATTATACTCCTACACATAATACTAAGCATGGAAACGTCTGAGTAGAGTATAGTCAAACAACGTGGGTGTAATGTAAACGATAGAGGTGCAAAGCTCAACATATAATATATGCATGGATAATAACAAAAGAACAAGGGTAAGAAACCATCACCGAGCGTGCACCACTGTACCAACGTCGGATCGAAGTACCCACCTGTACGGATGTCGCGTCTGTCTCCTGACTGCAAAAGAAAGTCGACAGGACCTATAGAGGGTCCACCGGGTTAGTATCTAACCCACAACTAATAATCACAGTATCCACAACCCCACAAACGGTTCCACGAAGATCGGTTTCCCAATACCGATTACCGTAACTCGCCGGAAGTCCCGAAAACCACACTGGGACGCCGTCGGGACCCACTAAGTGTCCCGAAACTCACCGACTCGTGTCACGAGTCACCTGCTGCCCCAAAACACTCCAATTTGGATGTTTTGGCAGCAAACACAAGATAACACCCCTACACAATTATCGCCGGATAATTGTACGAATCCGGGTTCCCGAAAGTGTCTATTTCGACACCGGAACCCTCCGTCGCTCACCTATCATCATCGAACCTACAAAATAATGATGGTGACCAGCCAACAAGGCTCAGCGACAAAACACAGAGCAAACAAACACTGTCGAAAAGAATCCGAACCGAAATCGCGTTCTTTCGACGAATTTCGTCGAAAAACGCACCGAAATCGACCTTTCGATTTCCGCGAAAACTACAGGATCATGGACACTCAGTCCAGAGGTCAAACACACACTTACACGCTGCCCACAGTAGCCACAAGGCGTACAATTGCACAAAAGCCCCTATGTTTACATAAAATCCATCATTTTATGTAAATCGGGCGACTCCTATGACTCGTTCTCACAAACTGAGGACCTCTAAGTTCCGCCGAGACACGTACTGACAGGTCTCGACGTGCCGGAGGCCGTGCTCACGGTCTGGAGCGCAACAGGTCACTGTGGGAAGCGCGGGAGCAACCCGAAGTTCTACGAACAGCGCGCAGTCGGGGAAGATCGCGCCAAACAGGGCTGACCGGACACTGTTGATCCAAAGTGAGGTGAGCAATGTGATCAGCACTGACCCACGATCACCGTGCTCACCTCCGGAGGCATCAGGACAGCCTCAGATCGCCGGATAAGCGTGCGTAAACCCAAAAACAGCAGCCAAACAGGCTTGACAGGGTCGACACTGCCGAAACAGCGGAACGGAGTCTCCCCGGCAAAATCCAAGGTGAGCACAATGATCAGAAATGAGTCACGATCATCGTGCTCCCTTCCGTATTGATCAGGGAGGCTCGGGAAGCTCAGAACACGAATCCGTCCTAAACTAAGCCCTATTTCGGGCTTGGCCGGAGCAAGGTTGCTCCGGCCGGCTTCCGGCAGCACGGCGACATGCGCGGCGGCCAGGGACGGGTGCGGGGGAGGTGAGGAGTACCGTGCTCATCTCGGTTGGCGGCTGGAAGCGGCGGCGGCGACGGCCAATGATGCCCTAGGCATCCAAACCCGAAGAGGACACGGCTCGCTCCGGCCGACGAGGAGCTCCGGCGGCGCGGGCGACGACGGCGGACGAGTGCGGCCGACCAGGAGGGACCCGTGCTCACGTCGTTCGACGGCGGAAGGCGGCTGCAGCGGTGCTGGACCAAACCGAGCCCGCGCGGGGAGAGAGGAGCTTGGGTTCGGCTTCTCCGGCGACGGCGACCTCGGAACGGCTCAGGGCGGCGGCGGTGACCTCCCAGAGGTCGGCGGCGACGGTCAGAGGTGGTGGGGAGGCGCGCCGGCGGTGGGGTGCGGCTCGGCCCGCAAACCTTGCGCGGCCGCAGGGAGAGGGAGCGGCGGCCGGCGGCCACGAGAACGGCTGGGGGAGCTCCGGGCGACGGCGAGCGGTTGTCAGAGGCCGGCGGGAGGCGGCACGGCCGTCACCAGGTGGCGGCGACGCGCAGGCCAGCAGCAGCTCGGTCCCGGCCCGAGCTCGGCCAGCAAGGCTGCAGGCTGCCAAGGCAGCAGCGGCTGCGCGCGGGGCCGGTGACGACGGCACGCCGGCAGTCGCCGGAGTCGGGCATGGCCAGGGAGGGGCCCGAGGGTGAGAACATTCCTGGGTTGCCCACGTATAGTAATGGAGGAGGTTGGTGGGTTAATTGAGAGGGAATGATGGGAGGGGTGGCCGGGGTTCGAGTTTTCGGCGGCCGGGCACCTGCGGCGGCCGGGGTGCGCGCAAGGGTTGGGCAGGTGTGCAGAGGTGTCGGTTAGGGCGAAGTTGGGGATTGGTAACGGCTGGTCTAGGGTTTCCATGGTGAAAACCTAGCTACCCAATATATATTTTGCATAAAATGCAAAACTAGTCCCCCAAAAATCAATATTTGCAACCCAGCCTTCACAGCGTGAGTGATTGCGCTAACACACCTCTATGTTTGATCTCACACGTTCGATACATAAATGTCGCGCTTTTCGCGGGATTTTCCGTTTTGCCACTTTCGAGCCTCTTATAAACTTCATGCATTATCGGACAATCCGTTCATCGGATTTCCGAACGGATTGCACCATCGCGTTCAGCACGACGAGGGCATCAAAACTGCCATTTTGTTTCGTCAGATTTGACCTCCGATTCACGACGAAATCCGTACCGCTCTCAATTTCAAAAACCACACACACATACCAATGTTTAATCCCGCTAAATCCTTTGATTCAAATTCAAATTTGAATCTCCTACCACTAGTAGGTATCTATAACATCCCTCACCTTACTCTTGGTCACATACACAGATCACGAGGGGTGTCATAACGCAAGAATAGCGAAGAACGAAAACCCTCTTTTTTGATAAAACTCCTTTTTCTCGAAAACCATACATCAGAATCCGATTCTGTCAGCGCCAATGGTTCCAGTATAGTCGAGAGGTTCAAAACGAGCTATTGGAGTCCTATATTCAGAGGTCTGTACGCGCCAGAGGCCAAGTTTGCTTCGTGGCTTCTCCGGAAAACCGGAGTTACTATTCACTTAAGTCGAACATCCGGGTCTCATAACTTCTCCATTTTAGCTCGGTTTCGCCTGAAATTTGACGTGTGCTTTTATAATTACGTTACACACAGAAACATTGTCAACAAAGGGTTTAATTTCTAAAAAAAAATGACAGTTATTACAGTGCTGAATAATGATCTTGCAAGCACTCTTTCACTGACTGTGTTGTCCCCTAGTGTGCACTTTTGATACCCCTACTGAAGAAGTGGATCACCTAGAACGAGTCGCTCTCCAAGATGACGTGCGAAAAGCCGACCTTGGTTATCTCCGTCGACGCCAATCGTTTGGTTGGCTCTCCAAGATGGACGTCCAAATAGCATGAAGCTCCGACAAAGGCGAAGAGGCTCCGACAAAGACGAAGAGGCCATCAGAGTCTCTGGCCGTAAGCTCCGCACCTCTACTTGAGTCTCTTCCAATGAAGAAGCCGTCAATATTTAGCTTTATCTAGTCATCAAGACGCAGGTGCTAGGAGACAGCAAAGTCTATTTCCGACAGTGGGCTCGCTCCTTCTTTGAGGTCAGCGGGAGCTCACGAACGTCATAGGGCTGCGAAGGAGGCGGAACGACGATGCCATAGAAATCGTCGTCGCCACTGCCATTGCAGCTAGGTGTGGGGACAAGCGGTTGGGCACGCTCGAAAGATGGTCGACACAGTAAGCGGCCTTGAACGACGGTGGAAGGGAAAGCAGAGGGTGGAATCGATTCGACGACGCAATTCAAAGAATGGGATGAGTCAAGAGCTCTATGAAGGGAGGAAGCGGAGAAAAGAGAAAAGGGGGAGAGGTGAAGAGTAATTATCTAGTGCGAGATATTATGAAATATGAAATCCTCTAAAAAAACCATTGTGTGAAATTCTTAGTTAAAAAAATCATTATTGGGACTCGGGGTAGAAGAATTCCCCGTTCGAGTGCTAGTCCGAGTTAAATAATTAATTATTTAGTGTATTTAGTGTGTTTATACTATAACTAATATTTTTATATTGATTACCTAATTATATTTTTTTACTACTCTAATCATTTTCTTAACTAATTATCTAACTATTAAATAATTAACTAATTAATTTATTAATTTATTAATTTATTAAATTATTAATTTATTAAATTACTTATGTTTAATTAAATTACTAATTAATAGTACTCATTGTTAATTAACTTATTAATTAAAATTTAGGGAATATCTAGCAGTATTTATGATTAATTAGTTAATTAAATATGTTAATTGTTATTTACTTAATATTTTTATATTAATTAATAGATAAAATATTATTATTTTAATTTCAATTATTTTTATTCTCAATATTTGAATATAACTATTCAAACACTATTTTTAATTCCCAAGAACAATTCAATTTTCATCCAAATACAAAATTGATCTTATTTTTGCTTATTCTAAAAGTTTATTTATATCAAGAATAATTATACTTTATTTTCAAACTAAACGATGCCTAAGAATTTTTCTTTTGCTTTTTAATCTTGCACATAGGCTATTATATCTTAGAAACCCTAAATTTAATCAAATCTAATGCAAGAAGAAAGATCTCCATTTTTTTTACTTCCTTAAATTTTTTTTATTTTGTTCTTCCTCTCTGTTCCTATACTTTTTAAACATAAATTATATATATTAGGGCTTCTTTTGCATCTAGCCCCTAGAAAAAATTTATTTTAAAAATAGCTCCAGCAAATTTATATTTGCACTTTTGGCCCTGACATTGCCACGCAGATGCCATTTCAGCGCCACGCAATGGGGGCTGAGCCAGGGTGTTAAGTTGAACACAGTGAACTATTCACCGTGTCCAAATACGATAAATGGTTTATCGTGTCTAGAGAAAATACAAATATATATATTTTCGCAATATAAATATTGAAAAGCGGAATAGAGAGTAGAGATGTCAATGGGTATGGATACCCGAAATATTATCTGAATCCATACCCGAATAAATTATTTATATACATAATTTATTTTTATTTATTTATACAATATATAAAATGTTTAAAAATTTTTATCCCTTAGATCTTCATCCAACGGTATGGATTTTTAAAACCCATCGAGTTCGGATTTGGGTTTGTGAGATATGGATCCCAAAGATCTAAAAGATAAATAATACCTAGAGGGGTGTGAATAGGTACAAAATAAAAATTCTCGATGCAAATTTAAACTAAATGCGAAAAATTAAAATCAACACATCGAGATTTAACGTTGGAAACTCCAACTCGGAGTAAAAAACCTACGGGACCGATCACACGAAACAATCCACTATTAAAAATTGAGTACAAAGTGATTTACCAAATACACGACCCAACTTTTACCGAATCCTCGTCGTAGATCGTCTTCGCCGGTCCTTGATCGATCGAACTCCTCCAATCGATCACGCTGCAAATCCTCGCAGCAACAACGCCTCGAATCCTCAAGCGTCCACCGAATCCATGGCCTCACGCGAAGTCCTCGCGCCAACACTTCATCCGGAGCTCGTAGAAGATAATAATTGGTGGTGATTCAATTTCTTAGAAAGATCGTAAGATACGAGGAGAAACCTTTAAATCAAGTCGGCGATTGAAAAATAAAAACTTGTATTTAAGACATAATTTGAAAAAGATCCAAGAACAAGTTTTTAGGGTTTCTAAAGATTCTTCTTTCTAAGCATATATCATAGGATGCTCCCTATAGCTTATTTATAGGTTTAGAAGACTTATAGATAGATTAGGATTTAAAAACATGATTTTAAAAACGAAAATACGGTCTCAGGGTCCGGACATTTCATATCCTTCGTCATCCGACGCCAAACCAGAAAAGGAACATTTAAATTAATCCCACGTGCTCTCACCTCATCGAGATGCCCAAGTAGATACATGTAGAGAAGCCGGTCCCAACGCACGACCTTCGTGTTCATTGTGGGCATGATATTATAATCCCATTCACTACGCGGCGCCAATCCCGGAGTGAGTCAATACCCGCGTGGAGATAATCAACTCCGTCAGTGCGAGCTTGCATAGGAAGTGTAGATGCAACAACAAGTGGTGTAATCTCCAAAGAAATACCTTGAACAGTCGTCTGAAATGTATAAGGACCATCATCTGAATCCTACAGAGAGCCAGCCCGCATATAAAATTCCCGAATCAACTCCAGGCAATAACCACTCTGCTCAGGAAAAGAACATATTTCTGCAAGATCACCATTCTGATATAGGGCCTGAAAAACTGGTGCTTCACTAATCAGCTGTCTAACACCCACATGTCGCTCACCAATGCACACTTTAGATGAAAACATAGACCGGCGTTTTGATGACACCGGAGCATCTTGCAAGTTGCAATGTGGAGGATCAGCGACAGGCTCACGAATCTCGACTCCCCCAGTTCGTTTCCTGCCACGAGTCGAAGGTAATTTTTCTTTCCCCTTTCCTTGACCCGCTGGCTCTTTTCCTTTTTCGTTTCCTTTCTTCTTTGAGAGAACCTCAGAAGTAAGAGATTCCCAATCAGTCAATTCAGTTTTAGAATCATCGGCAGGAACATACTCACTGCCCACATCCTCAACTCTAGTTGCAGGTTGCTGAGCCGAAGCGGCGGCGCTTACTACCACCACCCGCACCAGTCATAAGAAACACAACGACTAACAGTAGTGAATACATCTTGCAAGAAATCCCTGTTTTTGACATTTTGAAAGAACAAATTTAACATATAAATAGCACATTTTCAAGTATATTTCAAAAATTACAGAAAAAATATCTAGAAATTCCTAGGGCCACATGTATCCATGAATGAACAATATCCATCAGAAAGCAATGCTAATCAATGCAAAATAATATGCAAAAGCCGTCATTTTCAAAAAAATAGGCATATTATTTTCGATGTCCAAAGCCGGAACAGATCTAAGCAAATAGATGGTCCAAATCATGCAAAATCACTACATAATCTTCTCTAACTAGTTTAGAATGAAGTTAGAGGCATAAAACAAGAGATTAAGCAAGATTTACGGATCAAACAAGAGAAATCACAAAAATAGCCATATTTTCGAGTATATTAACAAGAAATAAAGAAGATTTGAAAATCTTACCGAAAACAAGATGAAAACGGCGAAGAACGAAAGCAAAATCACCCAGGAGGCGTAGGAGGCTCGTGGGAGAAGTTTTAGAAGAAAAGGGTAAAGTATGAAAGAGATCAGACGATTTTGATATTTGAAATCGGGCGGAGGGTTCGGACCTCCCGAAGGGTCCGGACCCTGGCTTCAAAGGTCCGGACCCTCTTTGCATAACAGCAAATACAACGTACGGAGTACGGACCCTAACCCGAGGGTCCGGACCCTCGGTGCGTGTTAAAAATACAAACCTACGGGGTGCGCACCCTAGCTCCAGGGTCCGAACCCTCGCTGCGTACATGCAGAGGGGACCTACGGGGTCCGGACCCTACACCCAGGGTCCGGATCCCGAACCTCGAAAACTCAGATTTTTCAGTTTTACATTTTGAAAACAATTCTAAGTCTTCCAAACACGTGTACATGTGTAGATTTTCACCATAAATTATTAACACACGTACCTGAGTTACCGAACATCACAAACGAGTCTTTTCATCTGGAATCACACAATCTTCATTTCAATCTTTGTTTTCAACTCCTCAAGACTCCATTCGACTTCACGAAATCCGCCAACTTAGAAAAAGTCCTTAACAGGGTTCGGGTTTCGGGTTTTTGGTCGGGTATGGATATGGGTATGAATTTTTAAAACCCACCGGGTTCGGATTTTAATTTGTTTTTCAGGTTCGGGTTCAGGTTTTTGAAAATCCGATCCAAGCTCGACTCATTGACATCCCTAATAGGGAGAATATAAGTACGGAATACAGTGAATTATTCACCGTGTTTGAACATGGTGAATGATTCACCGTGTTCAACTTACCAAGCAAGCTCCCAGCCACCCACGTGGCACTTGCGTAGCGCCTGCGTGGCAGGAATAGAGCCATTTTGCAATTATAAATTTGTTGAGGCTAGTTTTAAGATAAAATTTTTTCATAGGACCATTTGCAAAAAAAGCCCTATATATTATGTTGAAATATTTAATTATTAAATAAAATATTAATTTTTTTCTTTAATAATCTATAAAATTATGGTGGAATTGCAAGTGAGGTTACAACTTCACTCTTGCAACTTCTTCCCTGTTACTATACTTTTCAAACATAAATTACATATATATTATGTTGGAACATTTTATTATTAAATAAAACATTAATTTTATTTTTAATACCCTATGAAATTATGGTGGAGTTGTAACTGAAGTTACAAGTTCTTTGCTCTTGCATTTCTAAATTTCATAACATATTTATACTTATTTTTAAACATTTCTCTTTATTTCTTTTAACTCCGAATCTTTAAGTTTGCTACTAAATTTTTAACGTGTTCTAGTAACTCCTAGTCCTATATATTGAGAGCTCCTCCATATTGGGTCGACAAAAAAAGGTAATAACATAACTAACCTATATTCTATTATTCTTATTGAGAGAGGCAAAAGAAAAATTTTTTGGTGGAGTTTTAGACTTATCTACTTATGTAGAATTGGTGAAGCCATATGATGAGAATTGAGCCATTGTAACTTGGGCATCTTAGGGGATAAGTAATTATTTTGTTGTATCGATTTGAGAATTTTGCCAACCACAGAGGAGTTGAATGTCTTTAAAGAAAGTGAAATTTTTGTGTCTCGACTTGATCAATCTATCAACACTTTTCATATTATTTTATAATCTAATCTCTATACTTATATATTTACAACAATATATCCAAACTTTGCAAATTTTTAGGATTGGTATGTTCGCCGCTTTTTGCTGGGCAATCTAGCCACGTAGCATCCTTCTAGACAGTCCTCAAATAATTTTGTTTGGAAAACCGTGAATTATTTTTTGCTTTTAAAAGCAGCATTTATTTATCGAAAATTGAACTTATATAAATGTCACGCCCCGGATTACACTTTTCCCGGGCGCGCCGACAAATCCGCCGTATACAAAGGAATTTCCCCTATATACGAAGCGATTGCTGTACCTGTAAATCAAACACTACTACGAACAGTAGTAGAGAGCTGCTAGAGAAAACAGAAGCTAAACAAACTGAGTTTCATATACATAGTCCAAATCCAAAATACAAAGCTACTCGCACTGGCGAGTTAAGTCCACTATGTACATAAACTCGAAACAAAACATCTACCTGCAGTAGGGTGCCTCTAACTCTGTCAGTCGGGTAGGGCTCTAACTCACGACGCCCTTGCCTCGATCCTGATCCGCGGAAGGCGCAGCAACCGAAACCTGTGGCTCTGCAAAAGATGGGTAACAACTGGGCGTGAGAACTACTGTAAAAACAAGTAGTCCTCAGTGGGTACCGCCCAAAACAACATCGGTCCACCCACTAAGTCTACAGAAGGGAGCAAGAATAGCCAAAAAGCAGGAAATAAACTCAACCGCTACAAGTCACTATACTAACATGCTCTACACTAACCAACTGTAGGAAATGTCAAACCTGACCCAATCCAATCGGGACTGTAAGCATACCCGTCCCCGGGACTGTGAATACACCCGTCCCTGCCCCGTTGCGACTATCGGGCTCTATCCACACTAACTGATCCGTGGAGAGCAAGTCCAACTGGCATGAGTGACATCAACGCGAAAGCACAAAGCCTGACTCCGGAGTGGCACTCGTGGGCGCTACCCAACCGAGTATGCAGCGTATCTCTGTCGAGCTCAATCAGGCTCCAACTAGCCAAAGTCAAGTGAACAGGGTCAAAACAGGTCTACAAACCAAACCCACGTGCCCTCGGCACAATCTGTGACCAAAACAAGAATCTGGGTCCACCGCTAACCCGAACGGCACCCAACGACCCGAAACAGCCTAAACTCTGCTGAAAAATAAGCTCGGCACCCCAGCACGAGCGTAAATGCCTTCTAAACTACCCCAGGTATCCATCGCACTGATACTGCAACGATACAATCGAATCACGGCTCCTAGAGCTAAATCTGGTAGTTTAAGCATATGACGGGTCAAAACGCAGGTTTTCTCCTAAGTCAAATTTCAAGTCCAACATGTATAATATAAACATTCATTTCAGCATGCTTTTATATTCATATTACATCCAAAATGCTAATCGATGAATTAAAGCATGATATACAAAAATCGAACTATACACGTCGACTAAACATGCACTTAGGAGCGAAACCGATGATACACCCACCTCTAATGCAATTCCTGGCAGCAAGAGGGTCTCGGATCTTCAAGCAACACTGCTGGAAACCCCTCCAAACCAGCAACAAAGCCCCTTAAGATCTGGATTTACAATTCACCCAAAAATCCAATAAAAATCATCAAATAGCCAAAATTTCAGCACTTAAGCTAATTCATCTCAACTCCAATGTCAAAACTCACCTAATGATCTCCAAATCAGGTGAGGACAGTTCCAAATCCAGCAAATACTGAGGGGTGATCAGTCTCAGGACTAAAATCCCACTGCCTACAAAGTTAGCATCAAGAAAAGCTCAAAAATCCAATTTTCAGCTCAATGTCAACAGCAGTCCAGAAAAACCTTAGTTCGACCAAGCTAACCTCAATCAAAATCTGCAATTCAGGGCTTCGTGGATTCCTCTGGAAGTCTAGAATCCAGCAAACCAAGTTTCGTCGAAATCCGATCTTCCTACGTCGCACACGAGCCAAAACACTGGAGGTCGACGCTGAAGAACTGCAGAATCAGCACACCATCAAGCTGGATCAATGGAAGTTTGATGCAATTTGAAGCAAATCCGAGGTTTGAGATGCTAAAAGGGGTTTCTCTGTGAAGGAGGGAAGAAAAGAGCAGCAAAGGGACGCATTCCAACTATTTATAGTGAGTTGAAGCGTTCCAAAAAGCCTCAGGAACTTAAGCTGCTATCCAGTGTCCCTGCAGAAACGGGCGTTTCTGGGCGCCCGGAAACATGTTCTGGGCGACCAGAACATCCTGACTGCACAAACCGGGCTCCTCGGACTCTCCGCTCGCGGTGTGCTGCGCCCGTAAATGGCACCGGCGGAACTCACCTACCGCCCTGCCACGCGTCGAAGCAAGCGATATTCACGAGGTGAAATTTCCGGACCCACTTCTGGGCGCCCGGAACATGGGATCCGAATTGGCTTCCAGTTTCAGTAAAATTCAACACTCGTTTCTGGGCGACCCTAAACATTTTCTGGGCGCCCGAATCTGGCAAAACTCCAGTTTTGCTTATTTGAGTGCGTCGAGTCCAATTCTGCATCCAATTCGTGCAGAATTGACTCCGACTCAGTCCGACACTCTCCAGAGATGTCGACCAGTCACTAATACTGAAGCCAATCCTATCCAAAGCTCAGGAACACTACATCCTCCCCCACTACAAAAAGTTTCGTCCGCGAAACTGAACACATACCTCAATCCAGGGCCTCAAACAGGTAGGGGTAGGACTCCCTCATCACCGTCTCCGGCTCCGAAGTCGCCTCCCGCTCCTCATGATTACTCCACTGCACCTTTACAAAGGGTATGACCCGGTTGCGCAATTCCCTCGACTCACGAGCCAGAATCCGCACCGGTCGCTCCTCGTAACTCAGGTCCTCGCCAATCTCAAGCGGAGTGAAGTCAATCACGTGGGAGGGGTCGAACACATATTTCCTCAAAGCCGAGACGTGGAACACATCGTGAATGCCGGCTAGCCGTGGTGGTAGAGCAATCCTGTAAGCAACTGGCCCGACTCGCTCCAATACCTCGAAAGGGCCTACAAAACGTGGACTGAGCTTTCCACGTACTCCAAATCGGCGAATCCCTCTGGACGGCGAGACTTTAAGAAAAACATGATCTCCCACCTGGAACTCCAAGTCTCGTCTCCGGGTATCAGCATAGCTCCTCTGTCGACTCTGGGCTGCTAATATGTGCCGTCGCGCCTCTTTTACCTTTTCCTCAGCCTCAATAAGAATCTCAGGCCCAAGCGTCCTCCTCTCACCCACATCACTCCAAAACAAAGGGAATCGACATCTGCGTCCATACAACGCCTCAAACGGAGCCATCTGGATGCTCGCTTGATAGCTGTTGTTGTACGCAAACTCAACCAGTCTCAAATGCCGGTACCACCCTCCTCCAAAATTCAGGACACATGCCCTCAGCATGTCCTCTAGAGTCTGAATGGTCCGCTCTGACTGTCCATCTGTCTGTGGGTGAAACGCTGTGCTGAATTGCAACTGAGTGCCCAAGGCCGTCTGAAGACTCCTCCAAAAGTGCGATACGAACCTCGGGTCCCGGTCAGATACTATCGAAGTGGGCACGCCATGCAACCTCACTATCTCATCCAAGTACAACTGAGCGAGTCTCTCTCTGGACAAAGTGGTCTGCACTGGTAGGAAGTGAGCAGACTTGGTTAGTCTGTCCACTATCACCCAAATTGTATCAAAACCACCCTGTGCTCTCGGCAATCCGACGACAAAGTCCATCGTGATCTGCTCCCATTTCCACTCGGGCACTGGTAGACTCTGAAGCTTGCCAGTAGGTACCTGATGCTCGGCCTTTACCTGTTGACAAGTCAGACACTGAGCCACAAATCTACCAATGTCCCTCTTCATTCCATTCCACCAAAACTGAGCCTTTAAATTCTTATACATTTTGGTTCCACTGGGGTGAACCGTATAAGGTGAACAGTGAGCCTCTCTCAAGATGTCCTCTTGGATCTCTGAATCCATAGGTACACACAGTCGGTCCCTGTACCGCAGTACTCCCGAGCTGTCCACAACAAAGCCCTCGGCCTGTCCCCTCTCAAGCTGCTCTCGAATCCTCGACAAGTGTGGATCTCCACTCTGTTTCTCTCGAATCCTATCCAACAGAGTGGGCTGTAAGATCATAGACGTCAATCTCGCAGTAAATCCAGGGGAAACCACCTCGAGTCCCAGCCGTCTAAGCTCCTCGAGTAACGGTCTCTGCCGAGTGATCAACATACTTATGCTCTGCACTGCCTTCCTGCTCAACGCATCTGCCACCACATTCGCCTTGCCGGGATGATACTGGATACTGATGTCATAGTCCTTCAGCAACTCCAACCACCGGCACTGTCTCAAATTCAACTCCTTTTGGGTGAAAAGATACTTGAGACTTTTATGATCAGTAAAAATCTCGCAGTGCTCGCCGTACAAGTAATGCCGCCAGAGCTTTAGAGCAAAAACTACCGCGGCAAGCTCCAAGTCATGCGTAGGGTAATTCTTCTCATAATCCTTTAACTGCCGTGAAGCATAAGCAATCACCCTACCATGCTGCATCAGCACGCAACCAAGTCCACTGTGCGATGCATCACTGTAGATCACAAATCCTTCGCCCATAACAGGAAGGGCAAGGATAGGAGCCGACATCAACCTCAATCTCAACTCGTCAAAGCTCCTCTGACAGTCGTCGCTCCAGACAAAACGAATCCCCTTCCGCGTCAAGCGTGTGAGGGGTGTGGAAAGCTTCGCAAAGCCTTCCACAAACCGACGGTAATATCCTGCCAGTCCCAGGAAGCTCCGTACCTCAGTAACCGTCGTCGGTCTAGGCCAATCTCGAATCGCCTCAATCTTCTTCGGGTCCACTGCTACGCCCTCAGCTGAAATCACGTGGCCCAAGAAAGCAACCTCCCGTAGCCAGAACTCGCACTTCTTTAACTTGGCATACAACTTCTTCTCGCGCAGAAGCTGTAGCACAATCCTCAAGTGCTCCTCATGCTCAGCATCACTCCGGGAGTAAATCAGGATATCGTCGATGAAGACTACCACAAACCTATCCAAGAACGGCTTGAACACTCTGTTCATCAAATCCATGAATGCGGCAGGGGCATTCGTCAATCCAAAAGGCATCACCGTGAACTCATAATGCCCGTACCGAGTCCGAAAAGCCGTCTTGGGAACATCCTCGGCCCTCACCCTCAGCTGGTGGTAACCTGACTGGAGATCAATCTTCGAAAAGACACAAGATCCTTGCAGCTGATCGAATAGATCATCAATGCGCGGCAGAGGATACTTGTTCTTGATGGTCACTTTATTCAGCTCCCGGTAATCCACACATAACCTGAGCGAACCATCCTTCTTCTTTACAAATAACACCGGCGCTCCCCAAGGCGACACACTGGGTCTCACAAACCCTCTATCCATCAGATCCTGAAGTTGCGCCTTTAGCTCTCTCAGCTCTGCCGGTGCCATCCTGTAAGGTACCTTTGAGATTGGTGCAGTTCCAGGAACTACATCAATCACAAACTCAATCTCCCTCTCCGGCGGCAATGTCGTCAACTCAGGGGGAAACACATCCGAAAACTCGCGGACTACTGGGATGTCCTCGAGTCTCGGCGCCGCCGTAGGTACCTCCACAACTGTCGCTAGGAAA
This sequence comes from Ananas comosus, assembly GCF_001540865.1. Taxonomy (NCBI): domain Eukaryota; kingdom Viridiplantae; phylum Streptophyta; class Magnoliopsida; order Poales; family Bromeliaceae; genus Ananas; species Ananas comosus. The sequence goes on along the minus strand of NC_033634.1, from coordinate 9,761,575 downwards.
GCGATACACCCACTGCTCAGCATCTGTCGAGCCCTCGCCGAAGATATCCAGGTGGCAAACAGCGTGCTCCTGCAGCCTCTGAAAGTAAACTCCTCCTGGCCTGGCTCGCGGAACGTCACCGTCCTCGCTCCACAGTCGATCGTAGCATAGTACCGCGCCAGCCAATCCATACCGAGCACTACGTCGAAGTCCTGCAACTGCCCTAACACCAACAGGTCTGCGGGCATGATCCAAGAGTCTAAGTGCACCGGACAGGACCAACAACACTCTGTAACCTGCAAGACATGGTCGGAAATCTGCACCTCTTGTGCCTGAGACAACGCTCCTAACTCTAGACCATGCAACAATGTAAATGCTCGGCTAACAAAGGAATGCGATGCACCGGTATCAAAAAGAGTGCGAACTCTAATGCCAGAAATCAAATTGATACCTGCCACTACTCGGTCGGCTGCTGAAGAGTCCTCCACCTGAGCTGCGTAGACCCTGCCACTCGGAACCTGCTGTCGCCGCTCACTCGACCGCGGCACAGACGATCTGTCCTCCTGGCGGTAGCTCGGTGCTGCTCTGTAAGACTGCTGTGGTGCTGGTGGTGCCGAAGCTGATGACGGTGCTGGAGATGCTGCTTGGGGACAAGCTGCCCTCATGTGTCCCGGCTGACCACATCCGTAGCACCTGCCCTCTCTCTGCTCGCACTGCCGAGGCCAGTGTGGTCCCCCGCAGATCACACACTGTGACGTCCTCTGAGTCTGCCCCTGCTGACGGGATCCCCTGGAATGCTGACGCCGCGAAGACCCACGACCCTGAGAACGTGATCGTGGAGGTCTCGGCGGACGTTTGCTGCTCGACTGCCCTCCGTCATCTGGAAAGGGGCGCTTCCTGTCCTGACCCTGCCCCGCGGCCTGAGTCCTCTCCTGCAGCGACACCTCACCTCTCTCCACCCATAGGGCCTGCTCTATGGACGCATCCAGGGTCCTCGACCTCTGCGCCCGCACTAACCTGAAGATGTCCGGTCTCAGCCCCTGCTCGAACATGTATACCCTGTGCGCCTCGTCTCTGGCCGCAAATGGTACACAGTTCAGGAGTCGAGTAAATTCCCGAACATACTCCTGCACTGGGCGATCTCCCTGCTGAAGCCTCCTCAAATCCTCCTCGAGCTTCTGCTTCACACTGTTGGGAAAGAACATCCCAAACAGCATTCCACAGAACTCGTCCCAACTCAGCTGCGCCGCCACTAGCCCCTGGTCTCGCCTCGTTCTCCGCCACCAGTCATGAGCATCACCTGCTAGACAGTGTACTCCCAGGGGTACCTGCTCCCCCTCTGGAACGAACAAATCCTCGAATAACTTCTCCATCGCACTGACCCATCCCTCAACAATCCAGGCCTCAGTGCCTCTGCCATCGAAGATCGGTGGGTCAAATCGACGAAAACGAGCTAATCTCTCCGTCCACCGCTCCTGCTCGGCCTCAGTCAACGGTACTGGCCCCCTAGCAGGCGTAACTGGCGCTACTGGAACTCCTGCCGATGGAGGAACTGCTGCAGCTGGTGCTGTCACTGGAGTAGTCGGGGGTGGAACTGGCGACTCTGGTGCCCTCGGTATAGAACTCGGTGGCTGAGCTATCCTCTCACACAACCTCTGCAATAGCTTCCCCTGCTGTCTCGTCACCTCAGTCAGGGCAGCCAACTGTGCACTCAAATCTGGGGATGCACTCGCCTCCGGTCGGGCCCTCTGCTCTACAACTGGGGGTGCACTCGCCTCTGCCTGCTCAGGCATCTCGGGAGATCTAGCACGATCCTGCGCCAACTGCGCACGCTCCCGCAACGACGGTCGGCCTCGGCGACGATACATAGCTGAAAGGAACAAATCGGGGTCAGATACAACCAAACACTCTCGACCCAATCGAACGAAAGTCTAGAAGGCGGTCCCTATTTTTCCTCTAAAATTATGTCGTCTGCAGCCAACATAATTTCTCAGGCCAAAACAGGAACTCCCTCAGTCACTCACTCCACTCTAGGAGCAGTTAGAACAAACAATCATTGACTTTCGCAATAAAATTACGCCTCTCACGTCTTGCTTTCCTAAGGTTTGCCAAACTTAGATTTCCTAGGTCCCAACGACCTACAGTAAAGCTCTGATACCAACTTAATCTGTCACGCCCCGGATTACACTTTCCCCGGGCGCGCCGACAAATCCACCGTATACAAAGGAATTTCCCCTATATACGAAGCGATTGCTGTACCTGTAAATCAAACACTACTACGAACAGTAGTAGAGAGCTGCTAGAGAAAACAGAAGCTAAACAAACTGAGTTTCATATACATAGTCCAAATCCAAAATACAAAGCTACTCGCACTGGCGAGTTAAGTCCACTATGTACATAA
>NC_033634.1:9758325-9759186 GCF_001540865.1 Ananas comosus | reverse complement strand
CGAAGTCCGCAGAGACACGTACTGACAGGTCTCGACGTACCGGAGTCCGTGCTCACGATCCGGAGCACAGCGGCTCGCTGTGGGAAGCGCGGGAGCAACCCGAAGGTTCAGCGAATAGCGCGCAGTCAGGGAAGATCGCGCTGCACAGAACTAACCGGACACTATTGATCCAAAGTGAGGTGAGCACTGTGATCAGTACTGACCAACGATCACCGTGCTCACCTCCGGAGGCATCAGGACAGCCTCGGATCGCCGGATAAGCGTGCGCAAGCCCAAAACAGCAGCCAAAAAGGCTGAAACGGAGCGACATCGCCGAAACAGCGGAACGGAGTCTCCCCGACAGAAACTAAGGTGAGCACGATGATCAGAAACTTGCCAGGATCATCGTGCTCCCTTCCGTAGAGATCGGGGAGGCTCAGGAAGCTCAGAAACAAAAACCCACTGAAATAAGCCCTATTTCGGGCTTGGCCGGAGCAAGCTTGCTCCGGCCGGCCTCCGGCGGCACGGCGGCGCGAGCGGGGCCCTGAGTCGGGTGAGGGGGAGGTGAGGAACTCCGTGCTCACCTCAGATAGTGGCGAGAAGCGGCGGCGACGTCGGCGGGGCAACCCGAGCCCGCAAGAGAGAAGCTCGGGCTCGGCGGGTTTCTCCGGCCACGGCGGCGGCCGGGGAGGGTCGGGGACGGCGGAGGAGGGTTGCAGGAGGTCGGGGGAGGGCGGCACAGGAGGCTCAGGGCGGCGGCGGCGCGAGGAAAAGGCCGCACACGGCTCTCGGCCTGGGCTCGGGCTGAGCGGCTGCAGCCGGCCGAGGCGGCGGCGGCGGCGCGCTGGGGCGGCGGCGACCGGCGGGAAGGGGTGCCCGGGC
>NC_033634.1:9688437-9758300 GCF_001540865.1 Ananas comosus | reverse complement strand
CTTTAAAATCTTAAGCTCTGCGGAGGACCTTCCTTGCTAATTTACACCTATGGTTATATGTGTAGTGCCTCGAGGGAGGAGTTTCAAGGAAACCCTAACCTAATTCCATCCAGCTGACTTGCCCTTCCTTGCCGTCTCTGCTCTCCCTTGCCACATTCGTGGCGTGCCGACGCGGCAGCTGTTTCCGACGCCGGAACCCCTCATCGGCATCCCTCATCACTTCCCCATTTTCCTTCACCCACTCAGCACGAGCTCGCGGAGGCATCCTAAACCTATGACCATCTTCCCTTGGCGAGCATCCTTCCGAGTGTCGTTCGCGGTCTCGCGCCCCGAGTCGTCTGCCGGCCGCCATCCTGTCTATGCGCCGCCAGACCCGGTGCGGGCCGAGCTTGAGCCGCAAGCGCCTCGCGGTCGCCGCACACATGTCGGGCGCGCCACCTCGCCCATCGACCTCCGGCCGCCACGTCGCCGCCTTCGCCGCCGTCCATGCCTGGCTGTGGTGCCGCCTGGATCGCCGAACCAGAAACTCCCAGACCCTGTGAGCGAGCTGCAGCTTTGGGCAGATCTCTGCCCGGCGTCTCCGCCGACTTCTCCCGGACGGCACTGCAGCCTTCCAGACACCTCCGCGGCTCTCTCTGCCGTTGCATGCCCGAACGTCCCGTTAGCCGTCCGGCCGCCGTCTGACCTGCGGTCCGCCAGGTTGTGCGGGCCGAGCGAGCCACTCGGCCCCGCACGCGCCGCGCCCCGGAGCGTGCCCATGACCCCTCGGGCCTCGACGGACGGATCGACGTCGAACCGCCTCCTCCGGGCCGCCCGCGCTAGCGCAGGGAGCCTTAAACCCGAGAGCTGTGTGGAATTGATCTCTTCCGCCGCCGCCACCGGCCCCGCCGCGGCCAGCAGGTTTCTCGGACCGGTTGGACCAGGCGCAACCCTTCCCTTGCGGATGCGCACGCCTCTCGACAGCCGCCGGCGTCATGCCCTAGCTCACCCGTCCGGGGAGCTGTTTTCAGCCTGTCTGTGCATTAGTTTCTTGTTTTAGAGTCTCTGTTTTCTGCGAAGACCCCGGGCTGTTCCGATGCCCACGGAGGTGGCCGGTTTCGTTTCAGTCCAGCCCTGATCACCAGTATGCTCACCTCCTTTAGCGGTCAGCGAGCTCCGGATGATTTATTAGCCTGCGTTTTTGTTCATGTGCGCGGTGTTTTGGTTGAACTTCGTGAATGCTCCCAGTGCGCGCCCACAGTGGCCGGAATTGCCCGAAAGGTGCGCGACGGCCTCGGACATCGAACCTATATGGGTATCTTGGCCGGCAGTTGACCTCTGGTTTGCGTAGTTGGACGTCTGTAAAGCGCGCCGAAATTCAGCATGAAATTAATGCGATTTAGGTATCAGGAGGGACTTTTATGCATTTTGGCTTCGTCGTAGCTGCTGTTGGCAGCAAAGTGTTGCGTTGAGGAATAACCCTCTAAGACTGATTGTCCAATGCCCCAGGACCTTGCGAAGCTCGGAATGCATTTCCGGTGCTAGCGTGTTTTTCGGCGAATCCCGCCGCGGAACGGGTTTCGGTTCGAATTATTCCGACGGTGCTTGGTTGGCGTTTGTGTAGTCGCTGAGCTGTTGGCTGGGTCCTTGCGTCTTCGAGGAGTTCGGAAATGGGTTGAGCGACGGTTGTGTTTCCGGTGTCGATTGCACTTCTGGGAACCTGATCGAAACGATTTATCGCGAGATTTATTGTTCGCACTGGAGGAGTCCCGAGTTGTGTTCCTGCCATGATGCAATGTTATTTATGTTTCGGTGGCCGAGGTGACTCGCTAGCCTGGTCGGTATTGTTCCGGACAGTTCGGTCGGTCCGGCGGCATCCCCGACCTTGCGATTCGAGGACTTCCGGCGTATTACCGGCGATCCGTTGGGAAACGCCGATCTCGCATGGGTTTGTTTGAGGTTGTCTGATTTAGTGGTATTAGCTGTGCGGTTAGACACTAACCCGGTGGCCTTCCTTCAGGTCCGGTTGACGTCGCTTTTGCAGTCAGGGACGGGCCAAGCATTTGTCAGGTGGGCTACTTCGATCGAAGGTCTAGCTCATGTGTGCACGCTCGGTGATATCTCTTCTATTCCCTGGGGCTTCTATGCTATTTTTCGTATTTATATATTGAGCTTGCATCGCCGTTGTTTCTATATACTCCTACTCATATGTTGCTTGCTTAGTATCATGTGTAGGAAGTAGAGTAGTTTATCCTAGCTATGTACTGGTGACCTTGTTGGTCGGTTCTCGTACTTCGTGATCGGTGACTTGATTGCGTCGCGTTCTCGTACTCTTTTCATGTGACCTATTTGAGCGGATGTTTTATTTAATATGCTGTTGCTGGGTTGGTCGTTGTTGCACTTATGTTATTGGTGTTGGTCTATTTCTTTGACTTCTGTCGTCTCGATGACCTTGGCGTCGGCATGTACCCTTGAGGATGGTATTGGTCGTGGTGCGTTGGAGGTTAGTTCTTGGACTATATCGAATATCTGTAGACATATCGGTCGCCGTTCTTGCCTGTTCGTACTTATTTAGTTGACATCGAGAGTATACTAATTACTATCTTGATTTATTCTTGCCTGGTTGTTCTATGTGTAGGTATCCTGTTATAGGGGTAGAGATAGATGGCCATTCGTTATATACTATACTAATGTGACTGGTTGGTCAGGTTTCTCGTTTGGCATTGGTGACCTGTTTGTCGTTCGTTACTTTCCATACAGCTTGGCTATCTCGGTCGGTTCACGTTTTACTTGATGACTACGACAGAGTCGCGTATGCCAGAGTGGGCAGTGTTGTTCGGCTGATTGCGACGTTGGCTATTGATCATATCCGCACTGATGCGCCACAGCTCGAGTGCAGTTTTCACGAATAACAGGCGGGTTATCCCGCAGGAGAGCGTGTTCTTTCGAAAATGTCGTTTACATCGCGTCGACAGGTAGAGCAGCGGTGTTCTCTGTGCTGGGTGACATGCGGTGTGAGCAGTAGTGGCTTTTGCCTGACGGTCCTTGAGACCGACACGGGCGTTTAGTTGGGTACTTTTGGACTTCTCGTCGGTTTGACGCAGTATAGCTATGTAGCGTTGTTGCATTGTATTTCTGTTTCTTTTCTTTACAGTTGTCTTGCTACTATAGTTTTGATATCTTTGTATGCTTGCCAGTTGTACATTCTACAGTAAGCAGTAGGTGTTTTCATATTATATATTCATCGTTCATTATCTGTTGCTACTGTATTTTACTCTACATCTGTTGTTATCTCTTCCTGATCCAGGTGAAGTACTCATCGCCTTCTTCGGCCTTGCGTAACCCACTGGGAGGGGAGACATGTTTACATGTTCTCACCTCCCCCACCATTTTTCAGGTATCGTGGGCGATGAGTAGTGGGACGAGACGTGAGGTACGCGTGTAGCGGTCGATAGAGCTTTCGACCCGGGTTAATTCGGTTTACTTTCTTACCCTTCTTATTTTGGCTGATGAATAGTTTAGTTGGTTTATGTGGTTCAGTGTTTATTTACATTTGAAAATGTGGATTTCTGGATTTTGTAAAATAAAAGGTTTTCTACCCCTCGTGGTAGCGTTTTTAACGAATAAAGGTTTCCGTGTAGGGAACAGTTTTCAAAAGAATTTTCGTGAATTTCTATTTAAATACTGAACATAAAACTGTGATGTGAATGGTGAATGTATGAATGTATAGTTATCGTTATATTCATTTGGTTGTGGTTGTTTCCTGGCTATACTCTTGTACTTGTACGACGCCGTGCAAATACAGGGGAGACTCTGTCCGTGTGAACAGTGGATTCCCTGTATTTGTGGCGGATCTGGCATACTCTGGGGTCAGGTTTTCAAAAAAAAAATTTCAGACGCTTTTCCGCTTTGTTTTAAACTGAAAAGGGACCCCGGGGCGTGACAAACCCCCTTTCTTTTTCCTCTATGCAGTATATTGTAACTGCTCTAATATATTGTTCATCAATTTTTCTTGTAATCTATTTGTTGAATGCAGCGGAAGTATTTGTTTGTACTTTTTGCAGAAGTGACTTGCGCTAGAATGCAATGAGCCCAGATCGTAGAGGTTGATTCACGTGTCCTTGGATCATCCACGAAGGTCTTCTAATGCTCCAAATCTGCGGTAGATCGAACTACAAACGAGCACGATATCTAATCCACCGTTCAAGAACCTCTAGAACAATTGCTTAATGGAGGATGTGGTTTCTCTCTCTCACAAGACGGCTCACAAATTACTCACGAATTTATGAGTATTTTGTCTTTATTTTTTCTTGTTATCTTCATGAGACAATAACCCGTATATATATAAAGGATCCCAAAACCCTAATATGTAAGTAAGAGATTAGGCCGAATTTGTTTATAATTGTTATCCTAATATGGTTAGAATATATTTCTAATTAGCTTTTCAATTTAAAAGCAAGATTAATCCAAACCCAATTAGGCAACATAATAACTGTCGGGTCGAGCCCAATCATAGGCACACCCGATTCGGTTTAACCGAATGCCAATACTATTAATGTGATTATTTTCTAATTTCGAAAGAAAACTTTGAACGGGGGTTGTGTCATGCCGATACCTTGTCACCATGGTATGGTACAGCAAGGGGGGCACAGTCCATGCCGTTGGGCACTTAAGGTATGTTTGTTTCATGATTGGCATGAGAATGAGAAATGGAATTGAATTGTATTGGAATGAAAAATAGAATAATGAAATATCCAAAACTATTTTGTTCATTATTGGAATGAAAATCGAAATGAACAATTGGGACACCTAGGATTCTGAGACAGGGTTTTTGGTTAAGGGAGGAGTAAAGAGAGAGAGAGGAGGGGGGGTGTTTGTGAGAGAGGGTTTAGAGTGGTTTACTCTAGAATGAGCCAATTCAGAATTTAAAGCCGGATTAGGCTAAATAGATTGGACCATTCCCATTACGTAGTTGAATGGGAATTAGAATCCAATTTCTATAAAACAAACAACAACTATTGGAATCAATGAATCTCATTCGGATTCCAAAGTCTAAAATTTCTGAACCAAACAAGCCCTTAAACNTTTTTTAGTTGTGTGATGGAATAGGGATTGCACGCCTGCTGAATGCAACTATGGTTTTGTCGAAATTTGAAGTTGCTGCTTATTGGAATGAATCAAGGTAAGCTTGAGGATGCTAGAGAGTAACTGTCTTTGATTTGTTGATTGATATAGATAATTACTGTGCAGATCTATCAGCAATTTTGCAGATGTTTTTGATGTTGACTACTTTATTGAGAAAATGAAAGGCTTTGTGGCAATTGTTAAAGGGTTACCAGAAGAAATTGCATCAGAAGAGCCATTTAAAGTGGACTGCACAAGCGAAAGGGCTATTTTGACTATGTTGAGGGCGTGCTTCCTGCCCTCTTGGAGCATCACTATGTATCCATCACACCAGCCATGAGCCAAAGAAGGGATAGGTGTGTTTTGAACCTTAAATTATATGAATGCATTTAACATTGACTCATAATTACTTGATTTCTATATAATTGGACCATTAGTTTAACCCAGTTGACATTATGTTTCTTTGTTCATTTGTGCAATCTGTTTCCTCTCTCTGTATAACATACATTTCAACTATTCTACCTTTGAATCTGTGGAAGCATTCTTGTTAATATTATTTCCAAAGGTATCAAATGAAGGAAAAGAGTGGCTCACTGCAAAGCGAATGAAGAATGCCTTCTTGTTAATATTCAATTTTCTATGTTTTGTATTCTTGATCTTTCGGTATAATTTTAATTTGAAAAAAATTCTGAAAAAGCAAATGTAGCTTGATGATATGTTGGAAATTCATAACTTTAAGCGTGACTTTCTGTAGTACATGTTTGCTGATATATTACCAAAAAACTTTGCTCCCTAATCTGATAAGATGTAATCGGTTGCGATTCTCTGGTTGTTTAATGATCCGCTACCCATTATATTTGGGCCTTTAGTCTCTAATCATTTCTTAGAAATATGCAAGTTGCAAAATATGATATGGATAATCAACTTGTTCTAGTAAATTTGGTGCTGGGTTGCGCAGTTATCCTTCACCTACTCAGTTCAACCTAAATTTAAAAAAAAGAGGCAATTGCTTATATACCCCTGAAAAGTTTCAGACTTTCTGATTTACCCCTCTTAGAAGGCTAATATTGAAAATACCTTTTTTACGTTCCAACATATTTCTAATATACCCCTAGAGTTAAAATCTATTAATAAACTCTGTTATCTCAATGAAATTACTATTTTGTCCTTTTAAATATACCCTTCTACCATCACCGACTTTTCTTATTTGCTCTCAAGTTAGGGGTACAAAAAGTATCTTGCATTTTGGTCTTTTCAAATTTACCCTTCTACCATCACCAACATTTCTTATTTGCCCTTAAGTTAAGGGCAAAAGTAGCATTTTAATTTTTATTAACTGTGGTAGATATTTAACTCACGTTTAATCCAAGTTAACTTAACGGGTGTAACTGCAAGGGTATTTTGGAATAACGGAGGAACATATGAGAGGTATATTGGAAAGAAAAAAAAGTAGGGATAAATGAGATATTTTCGAAGTTTTAAGGGGTATATAGGCAATTATCCCTAAAAAAAAAATACCCTCTTTATCTCCCTTATTCTTTTGTTGTTGGCATGACAACGTTTCGTGGGTTCATTTTCTGCATCCTAAAGAACATTCCTTTCTCAATTTATATTTTCATTTCCTTTAGAAACTAAACTTTTTCCTTCACAGTTCAGAGAGTTTAGCAACAAACTTGTAATGAAACTAATCTTAATTATTTATAACATCCTGATTAACAATGTGATCAATGCGATTATGTATGAACCTTCTAATAACAATATCAGAGTAAAAAAACCTAAAGTTCTAAACTGTAACAACAAATCAAACTTTAAAATCAACTATGTTTTAAAGTTCTCATCACTTAGCAGTGATGTAGTTATGCATGTCATGCACACGGTTGTTATGCTTGTGTGCGTGTTCTCGTTTTGGAGTCTATATGGCTCGGGGGACTAGTTGTTGAACTCTTTTAAGATAGTTATTTATCCTGTGACCCTCCTTTTCACTTTATATTTATTTTTTGACTGTTATTCGTATGTTGTAGGTATCTTTTGCATGCTAAAGCTTCTATTTGCCGAGATTGCTATGATGCACTGCACCTTAATAGGGCCCTGGAAGCCAAAGGTTCTGAGCTTCTCAAAGCCATTCCAGAACCCTTCCTTTCCCTCCACCTCAGGTTTGAACCAGACATGGTAGCCTACAGCCAGTGTCTATATGAGGGCCTCTCTTCCGCCTCTTTGGCTGCCATTGAAGCTGCTCGAGGTGATAGAAAGTCATGGACTGGTGATGCTGCTCGTGTGCGGAGGAACCGCAGGAAATGCCCTCTAACACCCAATGAAATGGCTTTTATTCTTCAAGCTTTTGGCATCTCTCCAAGCACAACTATCTGTTTGGCTGCCGGGGATGGTCTCGTGGAGATCGAAGGCTTCATTTCTGTGTATACAAATGTTTATACTAAGTCATCTCTATTAAGCAACGAAGATTTTGATCGAATGCATCGGAACACAAAAGCTGCCCTTGATTACTATGTTTCGATGCACACTGATGCTTATGTTGCTACTTATTTTGGTAATATGGATAAGATGGTAACTGCCCTGAGAACACTGACGATTTTGTGATGGGCAGAGGTTCTGCTTTGCCCGACTGTTTTTGTGAGTATAGATTGTAACTCGTAATTATTTGCGAACTTTGTATTTTTGATTGCCAATAGATTTTGATTTTCATAACTTGTACATAGTTTACATATTTTAGTTATTGAAAGTCACACTTTATATGTCAAAGGTTTCTCTACTCTTGATTTTGAAAGTGTATTTTACAAGTCATATTCAACATGTAATTTGTTGGTTCCGACGCTGCATATCGTCTCTGAGAAATTATTGTCTGGACCTGTTCCATCACATCAGCAGTGGACAACTTTACCAGTGAACCTCCAAGTTGATCTGCCCTCAGATCCCACCTCTAAAGCAAATCCCAATAACCAAGTTGGTTGTGCTATTTTTGAGATTTGAAAGTCAGGTACGCAAACTGGGTGGTGCTTCCATGGTGGATCACATGCAGGTAATAGTTGCTTATCATTTTAATGTTGTGGAATCAAGTGAAGCAACAATAGGAGTCATCCGCCTTACAATGTGTCAAAATTCATGCTGGATTACTTGATGTATGATCTTCTTTTCTATTGGAGAGTCCTCGAAAAAGGTCATTTGAAGAATTTATCTCCTTTCTCCCACTTATCAGTAGCTTGTGATTTGAAATAAAAGCACTGATCTATAGGTGGTAAATAAAAGCACTTGATTTAAATTAGTTTATATATGAGCTTATGACCTTGTGAGCTTTGGAATTATAAGTGAATCTAGTTATATTAAACTTCACTTCTTCTTGGTTGCCTTGTACTACTAAATTTCTAAATTTATTGGCAATGGTTGTCTGTAATTGTGTTGTTTGGTTTCTTGATCAGGCACTTTGGATGGTTCACTGTGTATCTCTAGCATATGGAATCAATTATATAGAGTGTAGTGCTCTTCTATTAAGAAAGTATGCATCGAGTAGATATGGGAAGCCTCAAAGGGTTTTGGTCCTAACCAAGTCGTTAACATAATTGTATTGTACATATAGAACTTAGAACATATCATTCTGTGTGCTTGTAGCTGTAAACATGGGAGTAACACCTGTTGCATTGTAACCTTTTTCTTGGATATACAAGCATTATACCTTTATATGAGACAACGGCGTTAAATTAACTCGGTGAATGGAGAAGTTCCTGAGATAATCTTGGTTTTCTCGTAAAAAGGATGAGGAGGAAAATATGGCTATCATGAATTTTCTTTTGTGGAGATTATGTATAAATCCTGTACTTAAAAATGTTTTGTATCGTGAAGATATTGCTCGAGTTAAGTTGCCTACAAAAAGCAGTAATAACTTTTTCATTAGATTTTTACCAACAGCTTCCTCTGGGAGAAGAAGTAGAATGTCACGGACAAAATGTTTTCCGCTGACTTCTCCTTGACAGTGGCCCAAATCTGCTANAGTTGTTAAGGGAATGGATTTGGGCTATTTGAAAATGGTCCAATTCATCACTTACTCGTAAGCCGGTTCAACTCAAATCGAACTGAGAATCAAGAGCTTTGAACCAAACCAAATAATAAACCGGTTCGACCTGAATCGAACTACAAGTTGGTTCAACTCAAACTGAATCACATGAGGATCGAGTAGACCGAACCACAAGTTAGTTCAAATTGAACTGAACCACAAAAGGGTTCCAAGTCAAACCAAACCAAAACATATGCCGGGTTCAACTCAAACAAAAGAATAGGGGGTTTAAGCCAAGCCAAGTCGAACCACTTGTAAGTCGGTTCAACCCAAACTAAATCATAAAAGGGTTCAACTTGAACCGAAGTGGGTCCGACTTGAATCAAAACGAACTACAAGTCGGTCTGAACCAAACAATAAAAGATTCGACCTGAACTGAAGTGGATCCGGTCTGAGCTAAATCATAAGGGATTCAACTTGAACCGAAGCGGATCCAATCCGAACTAAACCGAACCGGATCGGTCTGAACCAAGCCGCAAAGGATTCAACTTGATCCGAAGTAGGTCCGACTTGAACCGAACCAGAAAGAAGTCAACTTGAACCGAAGTGGATCCAATCCGAATCGAACCAGGAAGCATTCGAGTTGAACTTAAGTGAAGCCGATTCGAACCAAACCATAAAACATTCAACTTGAACTGAAGTGGATCCAATCCGAATCGAACCAGGAAGCATTCGAGTCGAACTTAAGTGGAGCCGATTCGAACCAAACCACAAAGGATTCAACTTGAACCAAAGTAAATCCGGTCTAAACCCATCCATAAAGGATTCAACTTGATCCGAAGTGGATCCGACTTGAACCGAACCAGGAAGGAGTCAACCTGAACCGAAGTGGATCCAATCCGAATCGAACCAGGAAGCATTCGACTCAAACCGAAATCGGATCCGAACCGAACCGGATCCTATCTGAACCGAACCAAACAAGATTTGACTTGAACCAAATCGAATCCGATCTGAATCGAACCGAACAGGATTCAACTTGAACTAAAGTGGATCCGATCCATTCTGAACTGAATCGGATCTCGTCTGAACCAAGCCGTAGAGGATCCGACCCGAGTCGAAAGTCCGATCTGAACTCAACCGTAAAGAATCCAACTCAAACCAAGTCTTGATGGGTTCCGAGCCAAAGCATAATGGTTCAACCCAAACCAAGTCTTGATGGGTCTCGAACCAAAGCGTAACGGTTCAACCCAAACCAAATCCAAAGCGACCAAATGAACTTAAGGTCGCCCAACTCAAACCAAGTCTTTATGGGTCCCGAACCAAAGCATAACGGTTCATCCCAAATTAAATACGAGAGATTTAAACCAACCCAAAACCAAAGTCCACAAATAAATCCCAAAACCCAAAGTCCACAAATAAATCCCAAAACCAAAATCCACAAATAAACCCCAAAACCCAAAGGCCACAAATAAATCCCAAAATCCAAAGTCCACAAATAAAATTTCAAAATCCAAAATCTACAAATAAAACCTACGACCGAAACGTCGTTAACCTAAACCCAAATTCAGACGACCGAAACGTCGCTAAACTAAACCCATATTCAAACGACCGAAACGTCGCTAAACTAAACCCATATTCAAACGACCGAAACGTCGCTAAACTAAACCCAAATTCAAACGACCGAAACGTCGCTAAACTAAACCCATATTCAAACGACCGAAACGTCGCTAAACTAAACCCAAATTGAAACGACCGAAACGTCACTAAACTAAACCCATATTCAAACGACCGAAATGTTGCTAAACTAAACCCATATTCAAACGACCGAAAAGTCGCTAAACTAAACCCAAATTTCAAACGACCGAAAAGTCGTTAAACTAAACCCAAAGTTCAAACGACCGAAAAGTCGTTAAACTAAACCCAAATCCAAACGACCGAAGAGTCGTTAAACTAANGTTGAATGGGAATTAGAATCCAATTTCTATAAAACAAACAACAACTATTGGAATCAATGAATCTCATTCGGATTCCAAAGTCTAAAATTTCTGAACCAAACAAGCCCTTAAACCCATGAGAGAGATGGATGTTCAGTTTCCCCTTTCTTTTACTAGTTCTTTTTGTTTGTGTTTTGGGTGACTGCATATATTTATCTTTGAAAAGTTTGAAAATTGTACATTGTCTCTTGAAGTTGCTTTTTCTTTAGAAGGCGTTCCTCTAAATTTGAAACGTTTGTTAGTTTCTCTACCGATTGACTACCGCTTATCAGAAATTTTTTAAGAAATATTATAAAATAGATTTTACTTATCAGTAGAGTGGTCGTTTCAAAAAAAAAAAATCAATTTTAAATAGTCAATCAACAGAGAGGGATAAATTTGCAAACTTGTGAAATGTAACTCATAAACTGTAGGGGAAAATTCTTGATATTAAAGGTTTTGAGGGGAATGTATGCATTTTCACTTCTTGGCAGGATTATTTATGCAATTCCTCCCTTGCTGCAGCTCTCCCAATAAAGAACAATGGCTACATCAGAATCGACTGTTATGGCGGCCTCAATCAGATGAAACATGATGTATGTACATCACTGTAGGGAGCTAGCGTTTTCCATGTTAGACATAAGTTTACTCATTTCATCTAAACGTTTACTGGGGAAACCTTAGAATCTCTCTATTGTGGCTCGATTCAACTTTATAATCCAGTTTTTGGTCACATTGTTATAGATGTCTCAGTTGTCCTGCAGGACTAGCTATTAAACACCACTAAAATTGAGCAACTTTCAATTATGTGGCTTGATAAAAATCTTGTAATCTAGGTTATGATTTCTTAGTTTTATTGGATCCTACTTATTTTGATTGGTTTTATGATCCAACATTTGTAACAATCTGAACCATTTGGAGTAAGGGTGGGATTATGTTAGGATTGTACCATAAAGAAGTTCCCTTTGTCATTTCATGCATTTTAATAAGAAGGTTGATTATTATGGATTTTTTTAGTTGTGTGATGGAATAGGGATTGCACGCCTGCTGAATGCAACTATGGTTTTGTCGAAATTTGAAGTTGCTGCTTATTGGAATGAATCAAGGTAAGCTTGAGGATGCTAGAGAATAACTGTCTTTGATTTGTTGATTGATATAGATAATTACTGTGCAGATCTATCAGCAATTTTGCAGATGTTTTTGATGTTGACTACTTTATTGAGAAAATGAAAGGCTTTGTGGCAATTGTTAAAGGGTTACCAGAAGAAATTGCATCAGAAGAGCCATTTAAAGTGGACTGCACAAGCGAAAGGGCCATTTTGACTATGTTGAGGGCGTGCTTCCTGCCCTCTTGGAGCATCACTATGTATCCATCACACCAGCCATGAGCCAAAGAAGGGATAGGTGTGTTTTGAACCTTAAATTATATGAATGCATTTAACATTCACTCATAATTACTTGATTTCTATATAATTGGACCATTAGTTTAACCCAGTTGACATTATGTTTCTTTGTTCATTTGTGCAATCTGTTTTCTCTCTCTGTATAACATACATTTCAACTATTCTACCTCTGAATCTGTGGAAGCATTCTTGTTAATATTATTTCCAAAGGTATCAAGAGTTAGATAAACAGATGAAGGGAAAGAGTGGCTCTCTGCAAAGCGAATGAAGAGTGCCTTGTTAATATTCATTTTTTTATATTTTGTATTGTTCATCTTTCGGTGCCATTGTAATTTGAAAAAAATTCTGACAAAGCATATGTAGCTTGATGATATGTTGGAAAGGCATAACTTTAAGCGTGAATTTCTGTAGTACATGTTTTCTGATGTATTACTAAAAAAATTTACTCTCTAATTTGATAAGATGTTATCGGTTGCGATTCTCTGGCTGCTTAATGACCCGTTACCCATTATATTTGTGCCTTTAGTCTCTAATCATTTCTTAAGAAATATGCAAGTTGCTAGACATGATATAGATAATCAACTTGTACTGGCTTGCGCAATTATCCGTCACCTGCTCAGTTCAACCTAAATTAAAAAAAAGTACCCTCTTTATCTCGCTTATTCTTTTGTTGTTGGCATGACAACGTTTCATGGGTTCATTATCTGCATCTTAAAGAACATTCCTTTCTCAGTTCAGAGAGTTTAGCAACAAACTTGCAATGAAACTAATCTTAATTATTTATAACATCCTGACTAACAATGTCAGCAATGAGACTATGTACGAACCTTCTGATAACAATATCAGCCGTAAAACAAACCTAAAGTTCTAAACTGTAACAACGGATCAAACAATTAAAATCAACTATGTTTTGAAGTTCTTATCCCTTAGCAATGATGTAGTTCTGCATGTCATGCACACACCCGTTATGTTTGTGTGCGCGTTCTCCTTTTGGAGTCTATATGGCTTGGGGGACTAGTTGTTGAACTCTTTTAAGATAGTTATTTATCCTGTGACCCTCCTTTTCACTTTATATTTATTTTTTGACTGTTATTCGTATGTTGTAGGTATCTTTTGCATGCTAAAGCTTCTATTTGCCGAGATTGCTATGATGCACTGCACCTTAATAGGGCCCTGGAAGCCAAAGGTTCTGAGCTTCTCAAAGCCATTCCAGAACCCTTCCTTTCCCTCCACCTCAGGTTTGAACCAGACATGGTAGCCTACAGCCAGTGTCTATATGAGGGCCTCTCTTCCGCCTCTTTGGCTGCCATTGAAGCTGCTCGAGGTGATAGAAAGTCATGGACTGGTGATGCTGCTCGTGTGCGGAGGAACCGCAGGAAATGCCCTCTAACACCCAATGAAATGGCTTTTATTCTTCAAGCTTTTGGCATCTCTCCAAGCACAACTATCTGTTTGGCTGCCGGGGATGGTCTCGTGGAGATCGAAGGCTTCATTTCTGTGTATACAAATGTTTATACTAAGTCATCTCTATTAAGCAACGAAGATTTTGATCGAATGCATCGGAACACAAAAGCTGCCCTTGATTACTATGTTTCGATGCACACTGATGCTTATGTTGCTACTTATTTTGGTAATATGGATAAGATGGTAACTGCCCTGAGAACACTGACGATTTTGTGATGGGCAGAGGTTCTGCTTTGCCCGACTGTTTTTGTGAGTATAGATTGTAACTCGTAATTATTTGCGAACTTTGTATTTTTGATTGCCAATAGATTTTGATTTTCATAACTTGTACATAGTTTACATATTTTAGTTATTGAAAGTCACACTTTATATGTCAAAGGTTTCTCTACTCTTGATTTTGAAAGTGTATTTTACAAGTCATATTCAACATGTAATTTGTTGGTTCCGACGCTGCATATCGTCTCTGAGAAATTATTGTCTGGACCTGTTCCATCACATCAGCAGTGGACAACTTTACCAGTGAACCTCCAAGTTGATCTGCCCTCAGATCCCACCTCTAAAGCAAATCCCAATAACCAAGTTGGTTGTGCTATTTTTGAGATTTGAAAGTCAGGTACGCAAACTGGGTGGTGCTTCCATGGTGGATCACATGCAGGTAATAGTTGCTTATCATTTTAATGTTGTGGAATCAAGTGAAGCAACAATAGGAGTCATCCGCCTTACAATGTGTCAAAATTCATGCTGGATTACTTGATGTATGATCTTGTTTTCTATTGGAGAGTCCTCGACATAGGTCATTTGAAGAATTTATCTCCTTTCTCCCACTTATCAGTAGCTTGTGATTTGAAATAAAAGCACTGATCTATAGGTGATAAATAAAAGCACTGGATTTAAATTAGTTTATATATGAGCTTATGACCTTGTGAGCTTTGGAATTATAAGTGAATCTAGTTATATTAAACTTCACTTCTTCTCGGTTGCCCTATACTACTGAATTTCTGATTTTTTTTGCAATGGTTTTCTGTGATTGTATTGTTAGAAACTTTGCAGCCTCCTTGGTTTGTTGATCAGCCACTTTGGATGGTTCACTGTGTGTGGAATCAGTTATATAGTGTAGTGCTCTTCTATTAAGAAAGTATGCATTGAGTAGATATGGGAAGCCTCAAGAGGGTTTTGGTCCTAACCAAGTTATTAACATAATTGTATTGTACATATAGAACTTAGAACATATCATTCTGTGTGCTTGTAGCTGTAAACATGGGAGTAACACCTGTTGCATTGTAACCTTTTTCTTGGATATACAAGCATTATACCTTTATATGAGACAACGGCGTTAAATTAACTCAGTGAATGGAGAAGTTCCTGAGATAATCTTGGTTTTCTCGTAAAAAGGATGAGGAGGAAAATATGGCTATCATGAATTTTCTTTTGTGGAGATTATGTATAAATCCTGTACTTAAAAATGTTTTGTATCGTGAAGATATTGCTCGAGTTAAGTTGCCTACAAAAAGCAGTAATAACTTTTTCATTAGATTTTTACCAACAGCTTCCTCTGGGAGAAGAAGTAGAATGTCACGGACAAAATGTTTTCCGCTGACTTCTCCTTGACAGTGGCCCAAATCTGCTAACGAAACGGATTGAAAATGCGTTGAATCGTGTTGTCAAAGAGACCCAAATCCAACCCGCTGTGAGGAGNTTGGGCTTTTGGCTCACTATGAGGGTGAGTTAATGTGTCTCATAATGAGAGAGTTAGTGTGTGTCTAGGTTCATTGTATCTAGGAATATATAAGTAGTGGGGTTTGGCTAAGGTCAAAACACACAAGAGGGAGTGTGTATGTGAGTTGTAATTCTTATTTCTAAATAGTGTAGTACTTAGCTTTTTGATAGAACCTCTGTCTTTTTCTCTTGTGTCATTCCCTTTACATACTTAGTCGTAGGACGTGAATGTCTAAACTAGCAACAGGGACAAAGGCTTGCCCATCTTCGAGCAGGAAGGCATGCGCCGCACGGGCTTTGCGAACAGAAACGCTAAGGCCGTGACAATTGGTATCAGAGACAGTTCGAGAAGGAACCATGTCTTCGTCGGAAGCTGCCGTCGTTGACGTTGTGCCTGAGCCCAGGGCGACCAAGCGCGGCAAGAGCAAGGAGCCTCGGACTCTGGCGAGAGAGTCCGTCTTGCTTGATGACCGCGTAGGCGTGCTGGAGGACTTTGCTGCGAGCGCGGAGGAGCGCTACTCCGACCTATCCCAATATATGGGGATGTTGGAGGAGAGGTTTTATTTGATGGAGATGGATATTGTTGCAGCTATGGCAACATTCCTCCATCGTCTGGAGCAGTTCAAAGTGAACCTTGCCCGTCGCAACGACGAGCGGGATGTGCGAGATGTGCTGCTTCAGGACCGGTGCCCAGGTCAAAAGAGGTCGAGGACCTTAAGACGAGGGAGGCACTACCTGAGCGAACCGAGGGCGATCGAGGTGAACCACCAAAAGCAAGCGAGGCCAAAGGTGGGGGAGATTGCCGTGATACAGAGGACGTAAAAAGACGCAACGAGAGTTCAACCCTTACTGCCCTGCAGCTTTACAAGGAGGTGAAGCACCGGAAGGCTAAGGACCTCACGGAGGAGGGCCTGAGTAGCAGTGAGACTGTCAAGTCTCATGCGGCGTTGAAACGGATAGCGTCCAAGCAAAGTGCAAGTCATTCTGCCAAGGAGCCTACGAGGACCAAAAGGTGTTCTGCAGCTTGGCAGAGTACGCGTGCGTGTTGCGGAGGACATGCACACTCGAGGTGTTCTGCGGGTTGGCAGAGTGTTCGTGCGTGTCGCCGAGGACATGCACATCCGGCGAATTCTTCGCACAGCAGGCTCGCTGGTGCACTTGCTCAGAGGGGTAAAACACTAGGTGATGGTGCGGGGACAGATGCTGACATTGGGAGCAAGGCACGGGGCCGATCGCGCGCGAAGGCACGACAGACCGCGAGGAAGGCTATTGATCGGGAGCGACTCGGCGCGCGACGAGGGCGTCTGCGCGTTAGGTGGGGGAGAATGTCACGGACAAAATGTTTCCCGCTGACTTCTCCTTGACAGTGGCCCAAATCTGCTAGCAAAACGGGTTGAAAATGGGTTGAATCGGGTTGTCAAAGAGACCCAAACCCAACCCGCTGTGGGAAGACGAAGGGTTTTGTAACCTCTCCCATCAATGATGAAAACTCAAGGGTTATGAAACTCTCATGAGTTATTGGGTGATTTTTGGACTTATGGCTCATTATGAGGATGGGTTAATGTGTCTCATAATGAGAGAGTTAGTGTGTGTCTAGGTTCATTATATCTAGAAACATATAAGTAGTGGGGTTTGGCTAAGGTTAAAACATACAAGAGGGAGTGTGCATGTGAGTTGTAATTCTCATTTTCTAAGTAGTGTAGTACTTAGCTTTTTGAGAAAATCTCTGCCTTTTTCTCTTGTGTCATTCCCTTTGCATACTTAGTCATAGGACGCGAAGGTCCGGACTAGCAACAGGGATGAAGGCTTATCCATCTTTGAGCAGGAAGGCGGACGCCGCACTGGCTTTGCTACCAGAAACGCTAAGGCCGTGACAAGAAGCTCCAAATTGAAGCTTATGCTTTTCGGGTGCAAAATTCCATCGCCTAAGCTTATGCTTAGGCTTTTGATCACTCAAGAGGCCCATGTCCCGCGTTAAAGTTTAAATCACAAGACAAATAATAATCTCCAACATTATTCGCATAAAGAGACATCAAAATAACTTCAGATGAGAAAAAATAAAACTCAAATCTGCAAAAATGCATAAAACATACAGAGATGATGGTGTAGAAGAAACATAAGTGCTATTTCCGTGAAAAGCAGCAGAGTGATAGACCAGCCAAAATTACAAGATTGCGGACGACCGATGACCGACAGATTTTCAGCTTTATTAGTTTTACCCACTAAATATACAAACTGCTCATCCAAAATATGAGGAAAAAAGATACCATTGATAATTTTTGCTGTTATATGTCAAATGATTGCGGAATAGCGGAATATAGAAATCGAAGAGAAGAATACATTTCAACGGAACCGAAAGAAATTTTCAAAACAGCCGTGCACGCACTTTACAGCAAACCCCTGCTGCCGAGTCAAATTGATGGGAAGAATTTGTCGAGGTTGAACGGCAGTGAGTAGAATTCCTCACTTCGCGAGTCCGTCTTGAAGGATCTGAATCTGTCCCAGAAATGGTAGCCCCTGTCCCTCCTAACGTCGCTGTCGCCTCTATGCAAGGTGTTGTCGAGGAAATATGCCACAATGCCAGCGACAAACGCTTTCGAGGAGAAGATCACGTTGATGATGTCATTAAACTGGAAGGGCAAAAGAAAACGGAGCCATTCAAATTGAGTCGACAGCCAGAAAAATTGTGTAATTGATCCGCCAAGTCAGGGGCTTCTGACATAATTTTCCAGAAAAAAAAAGAGAAAGAAATGCTTAAATTTGAATTTTACTTTGCATACATACCCATCGCGCACCAGTGTGTACCGGACCATATCCGGCAACAGAAGTGTACTCATTGAAATACTGGGGAACTGATAAGCCCAGAAACACAGAAAATCCCAAGATGAACTTCGTCCGGAAGCTGTTGAGGTTGCAGAACTGCAGGAAGCTGAGACCTACTGAACCTGTTTATGCATAATCATAATAATAATAATTAGTGAACAAAATGTCGTGTGATAGAATCATCATATAGAACAATTTTTTTGGTTGAGAACCTTCCACTCAAGTCTCTGTCGTACATACCGACATAAGCAAAGAGAAGACAATATACAGCGGATATAATTGGAGCTGGAACGGATGCAAACACTGCTCCAAATTTTCCTGCATGAACACGACATAAAAAGATTCTTGGAAAATATGTTCCTCTGTACGTCGAAGTAAAACGTGAAAAGGAAAATCCAAACTCTTCAATCATTCCAGAAGTGAGAATATGTGAGATTTAATCCATTAGAAAAATTCAAGAAGATAAGATTAGCAGAAGATTAAAACCAAGAAAAATAGTAGATTTTGCACAGAGCCTTAGCTTTTATTTTTCATCATGTAACAAAGGGAAATCATCATAAGGTCTCATTAAAATCTAGAGCTTGTCATATGTTCCACACCCTACCCAGTTGTAGAATGTATACTACGAAAACTGAGCAAGGTATATTTCTCGGAAAAGGAACACTTACCAAGAACAGAGAAGAATATCATGAATCCAGCAGCTATCTGTACTACTCTTCGGCTGCCGACACGTGTCAGGCCGAGCAAACCAGCGTTTTCACTGTTGTAGGAACAAAATGATGGTCTCTTAGAAAATGGAAAAAAATAAAATAGGGGCTAAATGTACACATCAAACAAAAGGTAAAGCACTAGTTGTATCCTTAAGAGGACTTACACCGATACCGTGGACCCATTTGCCGTCCCAAATAGCCCATCCAACAAAATACCAATTCCCTATTAGTGATAGGAGATGCTACTAGTTAGTAAAATGGTGAATCACCTACAAGAAAACTATACATTTTGGCTAATTAAATTGGAGTATAGCTATCAAACTCCAATACCTGCCAACCAATACCACGACTGAGAACAGAAGGGGGCAGCGGTGTGGCACTCGAAAACCTTGAAATTGCAATATAAGTTCCAGTGGACTGCATCGTGATGAAAACATTAAAGATCCTACTTTTTGAGTATATTATGCCATGTGGAGAAGAAACAAAAAAGAAGAGGACTGCTGTGGGCATAAATGATCCGACAAGTAGCTCGATAGAAGGTGGCCAAAGAGCAAAATGTACAGGTGTTACCATACCTCCACCAGAGCAACAAATGAAGCAGCCATCATTGCAAAAGCCTCACCAGCATTAAATGTTGGAGCTCCCCATTGGAAAGGATAAGGGACACTTATCCTACAATAAAATAAAATAAAATAAGCAATAATACCATCAAGGCCGCGTCATGGCCAAACTATAAATGATGATTACTTTTATAGTCTAATTCCATAAGTAACTTTATCTTCAATTTTTATATCGTAAATGAATTTTGAGCCAAGTACTGATTGTTTACTAGAAATAGAGTAGTTATCATAAACTTGAAATTTACCAAGGAGCTGCTCCAACAAGCCCAGATTTGTCGGTACGACAATGAAGTTGAGTTTTTGGACGATCATGCCTGTATGTCCCACCCACTGTGAGAAAGAAAGCAAAAAGCCATACGATTGCAACCGAGACAATGACCGCAAAACGGTTTAAGATAGGCCTTGTCAGACGTACTGCATGAGGTATAAACTGCAAAATTCGAAAAATTAAAGAGAAGGCCTATTAAAGAATGATCTGCTAACTTGGTGAATTGATTCAGAAGAACAAAATGAAGATGTGACACCCAAGGTGGTGATCCCAACAAAATTCACTGTTTCTTTTAGTTGTCCAAACAGGAAGGTTGATTGTTTATAGTACCTCGGCGAATAAGACCAGTAGTATTATCTCTGGAAGCCCAATCTCGATACACTTCGCAACCTGATTATCCATTTCAGAATCCATTAGCTATCACAAAATATAGAGAAAGGCCGTCCAGGCACTGAACACCCCAGATATAGAAAAATCTCATTCCAGCACTAGCTAGGAGGTGAGATATAATGAGATCGACATAAATAATGGAATACTAGAAACTTTTATATATAAAATGTTGTTAAGATAACATACCACAGGGAATCCAAGCTCATACAGCCCAAACCCAACCAACGCAACCAGAGGAGCAACTGACAATGGACTCAGAATTCTGCAGTAAACGGAAAAACAAAAATACACTCAGCAAATTTGAAGCCACACGCATGAAGCAAAACCACAAAAGGAGAAGGACACGCTCTTTCGTTTGCCAGTAAACAAGGCAAAACGAACCTTGTGACAATGCGCCATAGTCCGCTAAAACCCACGATTATCTGAAGAGTTGAAGCAACAATAAGGGCACCTTGGGTGCCACGTATGACGCGGCGGAATCTCTGTAGGAAATTGTAAAGTAAAACTTTGAAAAATCTGGAACTAGTAACAATTGTGCAACAAAGTTACAAGACAAAGCATATTGGCGACCTCATGAGGATCTGCAATATTATTGTAACGACCGGCCAAGATGATGGAGATAGTGGGCGCAACAAAGCTGTATGATCCTCCAACGACAGCAGGTAATCGGGTTCCAAAGAAGGTTTGCAGTAAAGTGTTTATGCCAGCCACAAAAAGCACAGTTTGGATCACCTTAGCTTTATCTTCCTAGAAAATAAAGGTGAAAATGCTAACATCTGAGAGCTCAGGCAAAAAAGCAGGAAAGAAAAGTAACCAAGAAACTGCAGTAGCTGAAAGAATTGCAGATATTAGCAGAAAATTCTAAAAAAAAGGTAGTAAAAATGTTTAAAAAAAAAAGAAAAGAAAAGGAACGATTATACTATGTAAGTCGCTCTCATCTTACGTTATTGCCACCCATTTGAGGAACAAGAGCAGTAGGAATGATGACAGTGGTGCCGAGCATAACCAGGTAGTGCTGGAAACCAAGAAGGATGGCTTCGGCTGCATCAAAAAAATTTCGCAATGAACTATTAGTGCTAGATAAATATCTTAATCAAGATCAAAATAATAAAATTAAGCAGTGGAGAAAATTCTACATGAGAATTTCGCGGCAAACACCAAGCAGAAGGGACAATGAACTGAGATTAGAAGACGCAGAAATACAAAAAGAAAATTTGTATTCTTCAAAGGATAAACGGAAAGAACAGTTCACGAACGAACATTACAATTCTACATACACAGAGATTTCGACTCGAAACAGAAAACACACTCCAACTACTTTTCGAGTGATTCAGCACTGCCTTTTTTGCACCCATTGCAGACGGGTGCCGTAGATTATCATGAGAAATGAATAAGAACTAAGGTTCCATCTGCATGCATGGACATATTGTTCCATAAATCTCTTTTGTTTTTCTTAGAACAAAATAAAGTAACTCAGACCTTGCAACAAACAACTAAAATTGAACTTGTACACCGTGATTTCCGACGAACCCCCGACTCGAAGAACTACATTCACCCAGCCAAATCAAGAGGATAAACAAATTGCCAAAGAAGAGAGACTAGTATATGGGTCCAGTAAGTCATTTTTTTGGGAATAAGATAAATCATGTCGCGGCTGTCAGGACCTTGGAAAGGACTGAAAGAACAATTCTCATTGCAGGCATTCAAAATGGCCCTAAAGATTCCAAGAACCAAATTATGAAGATGAATTGGCAGATGCTGGAGACTGATAAAGTGATAAGATCTTACCAGTAATTGCAGGAAGAGAAAAAGAAAAGCATGGTTTAGTAACAAAAAAAGAAAAAAAAAGAGAAAAAAGAAAAAAGAAAAAAGAAACTCACGCCAGGGAGGAGGGCTGGTGATGCAGTAAGACACATAGGGCAGCTGGTCCCTCACCGGGTGAGGCTGCAGTTCGTCCTGCTTCGGCGCCGCCGCCGCACCGCCGCCTGCCATTCCCCTCCCTTGATCAAGAACTGTACTCCCAAATTCTCCCCACAAAAATAAGAAAATAAAATGCCCCTCCAAAATCCCCTTAAAAAACTCCCACTCCCCTCACACCCGCTCTGTGAATACTATATGCTGATGATGAGAGAGAAAGGAGAATGGTACCCTGCGCATGTTCAAAAGAAAGAGTCCCACACAATTTGTAAATAAAAAGAAAAATTAATAATAATAATAATAATAATAACAAAAGAAAACAAAAGAAGGAATAAAAAGGGGAGGGGAGCCCCCACCAAAACTCAAGAGGAGGAAGGAAAGTATCTACTGAACCTCCACCCTTTTTTCCTCTTTGTTGTTTTTTCTGAAAGTGGCTTTGGTTTTGGAGGAGGCAACGCCAGTAAATTGCGCCATCAGTCCCTACACTTTTAACAACGTTTCATTTCAGTCCTTTCAGTTTTTTTTTTATGTTCAACACTTTAAGAAGACTCTGAATTTTTTAAAGAAAAGTAATGATACCAGCGAGCTTGTTGGGGACAACCCCATTCGTGGGCATAGAAATAATTCAGTATAAATTTTAGAAAAAACTTTAGATATCATCCTATAATTTCACAAAAGTTATTTTTATTTTTTTTTATACTAAACTATGGTACAAAATTGTAAAATGTAAAGGATTGTTATAAACTGTGATATTATATTATTTTGTGCTTTGAAAAATAAAATATTATTATTATACTATTTTGTTTAACAATAAATCCTTCCAGTGTAATAAAATTAAATATAGAGTTTAATTTATAAAAAACGTGAGATGCTAAAACAAGGGAGCAAACTTCTTAAGTTTACACAAGGATAAATTATGTAAAGTGGGGGGACTAGTAGTACAATGTAGACACCTCACCTAAGAGCCAATAAATTAATTTAATTTAATTTAATTAATTAATTGGGGCGAATCAAGAATGTAATAAAGAGGGGGCGGGGGAAGTATCGGCCAACAATAAGTTGTGATTATTATAATCATTACTGCCTTTTACTCCTCGCACTCACTCGTTTCCTTTTCATTCACTTTTGCTCCCTTTATTATTATTATTATTATTAGTTTTTTAGCCTCCTCTCTGGTGGTGGTTCATAAATTATTGTTATTGAAGTTGTTTGCATTGTACACTTTGAAAAGCAAGTCAAGAAAAAGAAACAACGTGGTCGGTAGTCAGTAGCTTGCACTGCGAGCAATTATCCGCGCTGGCGACGCGTCAGCCCCCGCCGCCGCCGGCTCGGCTCGGCTCGGCTCGGCTAAGCTGGTTTAGATTCCACAATCTTTTCAATTTAGACTGGGGCTTTTTTTTGCATTTGATCCCTTCAAAAAAAAAAAAAAAATACAAAAGCTCCATCAAATTTATAATTATAATTTTTGTTTTATTTTTACCACTCAAACGCCATATCAGCGCCACGCAAGCTGGCTGAGAAAGGGTCTTAAGTTGAACACGGTGAATTATTCACCGTATTTTGAACACGGTGAATGGTTTACCGTGTTCTATACTTATATTCCCGTTTATCGTGTTTAAATACAATGAATGAATTACCATATTCAATTTATTTCAGCACCTCCGTCGTTACTCGCGTGACACTTACGAGGTGCCTACGTAGCAGGGATAGAGCCAAAATTATAATTATAAATTTGGTGGGATTATTTATGAAAATAATTTTTTTTGAGGGGACCAAATGCAAAAAAAGCCCTTTAGGCTGTCTTTGATTGGCTGTAAAATATACCGAAAATTACTTTTTGTGACTTACAAATTACTTTTTATGTGTTTGTTTAGTGGTAAAAAAAAATTGAAACAACTAATTTTATAGATTTGAAAAAAATAGAGTGTTTTAGGAAAATAAATACTTACGCTGCATAAAATTATTTTCAGTTTTTTCTATTGAACGGAATAAATGTAATTTTTTTTTGTCAACCAAACAAATGTTGATGAAAAACTAGTTTACAACAAAAATAAGACATTTTTTTCACCAAAATTATTTTATAAAAACCTATTTTTTTAATTTTACGTACAATCAAACACATGTGCTTACTGGTTGTCAGAAATTTTTTTTTTTTAAGAGATAGATAGCATGCTACCCACTTTGTTTATTTTATTTAAAAATAAACTTAGTTAGAAATATAAATCAACTAGAATTCGAACTTAAAACCTCAGATATCAATCATCAAATTCTTTACCGCTTGCGCGGAGGGTCGGTTGTGAGAAAATGTTAAGACCTATCTGACACTAAGACAGCCTAATATTATCCATCGCAAAGGAATTTGTGAAAAAAGCATATAATAACATTTATTTCAACTTTCCAGCAGGATTATAGACTTTTTAGGACTTTGTTTATAATTATGAAAAAACATGTTATGTACGGTAAAATAGTATAACAGAAAACCTATTTTATTTGGTTTTGTAACAAAATAAAAAATATCACGTTGGATAATATCACGTTGGATATATTGAAGTGCTTCAATTAAATTATTATTTTTATGATTTCACTGAAAGACAGAAGTTTTTTTATATATATATTTTTTTTTTCCAGCTCCCCTTGGCCTAATGGAATTAGATATAGCCTTTAGCACCCAATGAGCCTTTTATATTGTGATCAAATGAGAGTATAATGTACATGACATGTTTTTCTTTACGAACACAAAAAGAATATTTTTCAATCACATTTTTTTATTGCGCGTAACGCAGACTCTATTCTATCCCAAATCCGAAGCCTTAGTAAAACATTTAGTTAAAAAAAATATATTATTTTGCGTTAAATCTGAGGCATAATAAATGTCGCATGCCTACTAAGACAATAAATATGCAAGACTACAGAACCTAACAAATAATCAGACAAAATAATAGTAACAAACAAATTCATTAAATTATACGGTACATAAAAAAAAAAAAAAACAAAAATGAATAAAACATGAGAATAATCTACGAAAACCCACTTAATATTTACCTAATATATAAAGACAAAATAACCAAAAAAAAAAAAAAAAAAAAACAAAAAAAAAAAAAAAAAAAAACTCGAACAACAAACTACGGGCAACATTCACTCGGTTCTGCCTCCGTCTGACAGAATAGTCACAAGATCTAGATAAACAACTATACACCAAATTAATTGGATTAAGCATATAAGTAAATAACAAAATGCTCTGAGGTAAAACTTTCATACAATACTGCAGTTTAAGCAATTGGTTTTTATTTCACAAAATTTCAAAAATTGAGATTCCCAGACTTTTTAAATTGCTATCAAATTGAAAGGTTATAGGATAACAAAGTGCTTTTCTTTCTTAAAAATAGCAAAATTCAAAATTAGCTTTTTAACAAAATACATATTGATATGACCAATATTAGCATACCTAAGTACCGAGAGATATCATAATTTAAAATATTTATTCAGGCACTAATTTACAAAACATATTTTCAAAATTCGAAAAAAAAAATATTAGATGAACCTATCAATCAAAGTCGAAGCTCTTTTCTCAGAAGTGCTAATAACACGGTTAATCCTTCTTTCTCAGAATATTTTTCTATATTACTTTAAAAAACTAACAGATATCCGATCACTTACCTCGAAAATAAATTTTACTGTCGAGAATGCATAAAAAATTAACCATCAGATCCACTACAACAAAAACGGTATATACCGACACTTTCAAATGACGGTACAGATCAAAAAAGTATTGCTGGCTAAATTATCGACATTTTTAAAAAGTGTTGTTATATATGGGGTCACTATATGTAGGATCATTTTGATATTTGGCACAAACTCCTCCAACGACCTGTGACGAAGGGACACGTGACAATCGTAATCCTCTACGATCCCTACAAGATTCTCGCAGCCGAACTTCAGCATTCGAAACCCTACATCGTCGGCTGCGGCGATAGAGGAGGAGAAGGGGAGATTGTGATCAATGCTTCTTTTTTTTTTCCTTTTCTATTTATAATCGGACCGAGTAGGCCGGATAGGATTGGTTGAGAAGAGAAACTTTTTATTTCTAATTGAATTGGGCTTTATATTTAGATTTTAATTAATTTTTTTTAAAAAAAATTAATATAAATAAGACACTTATATAAATATTTTTTTAAAATATGTCTCTGTAACTTAATTTTATTATAATAAGAATCTTGGCCAGGGAAACAAAGATAAATAATATTCCCGACGGTGCACGAAATCCGCCTAACCGATGGATGTCGGTGGACAAAGGGATCGAGAGAAACGTGTGCGCTCGTGCGGAAAAGGACCAAAAAAAAAAAAAAAATGCAGTGCGCACGCGTGCGGAAGAGAGAGCACGAAAAATAGCAACGTAGAGAGGGGTCAAAAATTAATTAGAGTTAAGGAAAAACTTCAAAAAATTCCCCGTAGTTTCATACTTTATTATTTTAGTATTCTATGATTTAAAGTGTATCAAATTAGTATTATGTGATTTTTCACTTTATCACTTTAGTATCCTGTGGTTTAAAGTGTATCAAGTTAGCATCCTGTGGTTTTGCACTTTATTACTTTAATACCCTGTGATTTTAATTTTGTATCAAGTTAGTACCCTGTGATTTTTAAACCAGAGGGTACTAAAGTGATAAAGTGAGAAACCATAGGGTACTAAAATGATAAAATGCAAAACCACAGGGTACTAACTTGATATACTTTAAACCACAGGGAACTAAAGTCATAAAGTGATAAACCACAGGGTACTAACTTGATACATTTTAAACCACATGGTACTAAAGTGAAAAAAAGTGAAACCACAAGGGCAGTTTTTGAAATTTTCCCTAGAGTTAACTTACACAAAATGCAACCAAATCCCTCTACTATTACAAAATACGAAAAGATTCAAATTTCAAACTAAAGAAGCTCAAATAAATAGGAAAAAAACTTCAAATACCACCCTTACGGTTTCACACGTTCTCACTTTAGTATCCTGTGGTTTAAAATGTTTGGTTTTATTTTTATCTTTTTTTATCGATTTCACTAATTTTTTTCGTTAAGTCAGTGACAAAGTTAAAACTAAGGATACTAAAGTGAATATTCGATAAAACTAAGCGGAGTATTTGAAATTTTTTTATATATAATTTAACAAAATATTAACAGAAAAACTGACGAAAAAATAAAAATAAAACCACAGAACACTAACTTGATACACTTTAAACCACACAACACTAAAGTGAAAAAGTGCGAAACCAGAGAAATGGTATTTGAAGTTTACTCAATAAACATCTGGAAGGTAGTATTACATATATATTCTATAAATAATTTGTATTTTTCTGAGCTTGAAGTAGATTCAAAAGAGTAGAAGTTGGATTGTGATTCTTCTAATTCCAACGTTTTTGAATCCATTCGAAGTATTTTTTTTTAAATTTGCAACAAAATTTTATATTTTGAAATTAGATATTGATACAAATATATATTTAATATAGAGTTGAGCTAGAATACTATCGGTAGTAAACGAGCCGTTTTACTACCGATTTGTTTTCGATGATAGAACTTCCAAATTGACGATCGACTCCGTTGAACATGATCTATACCACTTGAAGTGTTTAGAAATCAAATTTCAAATCTTTTCGACATCATTTGCCTAATGATCAAAGGGTTTCAAAATTTGTAATTTTAATGGTCGATAAGAGGCGTTTTTTCGTTTAACGGCGTAAAGATATTCAAATCAATTGAATTTTTGTTAGAAAATTCTTTAAACTATTTAAAACAAGATCTATACTCTTGATCTTGATTACAAGACTCCTATCATCATTTTTTAAAGAGTATTCATTTTCAACCATTTATTTTCTGTTCACTAGATGGATAAAAGAACAATATCGAAAGTGCGTGAAATTTGATTTCTAGGTAGTTTAAATGGTTTAGATCATATTTAACAGAACCGATCGTCAATTTGGAAGCTCTATTATCGAAAATAAATCGGTAGTAAAACAGCTCGTTTACTACCGATAGTATTCTAACTCAACTCTTTAATATATATATATATATATATATTTAATAAAAATATATATACTATATTTTATAAATATAATTATGAACATATTTATCATACCGCGACAAAGTATGGATACATCGCTAGTTATAATCTATAGCAGAATCAAACAAGCTCTGCGGCTTATAACAATAGCGAGCCAGCTCAAGCTTAGGCTCCACAGAGAGTTGTTTGATTTATAAGCTAAACCGAGGGTTAAAAAATTAATACATAGTTAAACATGCTGGATTAAGTTAATTATCCAGGTTAATCATGCTTCATGCGTTAAGTAATAAAATTATATAAGGGTAGACGAGGAGAACTAAAGTCCAAGAATTGCCCAGTACATAATATTAATTTTGAGTTGACCTCTTGGACTATTAATAGCACCGATTCCTTTTAAGGGATAAAAATTTTATGGACATAATCGCCAAACTAATTAGTTTGGGGATTATGCAGATCGGCGCCACGTGGCCGATCCGACGGCCACGGATGGAAAGAAAAAAATACTGTATTTTTAGAGAGAGAGAGAGAAAAAGCAACTGAAAAACGTGGCCGTCAGATCGGCCACGTGACGCCGATCACATAGTCCCCAAACTAATTAATTGTCCATAAAATTTTTGTCCCCTTTTAAGTTGCATATATTTTTTATAATAAAAGATTGATTTGATGTTCGATATGGGTAAACATAGTATAAATTATTTAAATATTTGGAAAACTAAATTTTATATTTTTAAAAATTATTTTTTAACTAAACAATTAGCCGGGAACAATAAATGGTTAAAATTAAATAGCCTTCTAAATTAGGAGATCGGATTCTTTAAATTCTATATCAGAATTGTAGATTTGAATTGATAGGAATTAAGGTTAAATATGGTTTTTGGTAAATTATATATGTGCCAATTCTATGGATCTAATCAGCTAAAACTCTTTGAATCAAGGAGGGGCCCACATGCATTGGGAATCCCCCCTTTTAAACCAACCCCTTTTTTGTCTGAAACAATGAGCCAATTTTTAGGTCATTAAAATCGATAACGATAGCGTTGCTACTATTTTGTTTGCCAAATAAATTCGACCGCTGGGAAACAACAGTTTAGGAGAAGTCTCAACATCCATAAGCAGTAAAAGAAAAGATCCAGATAACAACAAAAAAAAAAAAAAAAGTAAGAGCATTTTGTCATTTGCGATAACAAATAGATAAGATTGCAGTATTAATTAATGACCGACATCTCTATAGCACATTGGAGTGATTAGGATCCGTTTTGACGCGAAAACGAGATCAGACATTAGATTTCGGATGAATTTGGACTGCTAATGGATTTCTGGATGTAGAAACTAGGCGCCCTAAAGTTACTGTAGTAGTCCGAAATACTTTTGAATCTTTATTTCGAATGCCCAAAAGTGCATTCAGAAAATCTGAGCTCATTTTTGAGTTCCCGAATCTGAGCTCGAAAATGAATTGGTGAGTGATGTGAAAGAGACAAGATTTTAGACTCACGAATTGAATTTCGGGCATCCGAAAGTGGGTATTTGGCTGAAATTATATGTATAGGTTGGCTGAGGTGCTTTCTCTCTCTCTTTTTTTTTTTTTCATTTCTTTTCTTTTCTACTGAGAGAGAGAGAGAGAGAGAGGGTGATTTTTGGAGGAGACTGAGGACTGATCTGCGTAATATTTTATGCACATAGTATTTATATAGTTAGTTAATTCGGATTCAGTAAAAATTCAGTACGAATATAATACAACTAAAATTCGTATCCTAATTAATAAATTCGTTAAAAAATATAGCTTAAAAAACAGATTCATCAATTATTCGGATACGCGATTTATATGTATATTATATGTTCATCAATTAGAAGTTCGTAATAAAAAATTCGACTATTAAATTAAACTTTTTTTTTTCTAAATTTATGCTACTAAATTCGTGAATAATTCATGAATAATTTGGCTAGCCCAAAAAATTCACGTTTTATTTTTTTTTTTTGAAAAAAATTCACATACGGTCTGTTGTATTCGGATTTTTAATAATTCGCGAATAATTCACGAATTAACTAACAGAGAGTATTTACAGAGTTGATTATATAAGAGTTTTTGGGTTGGTGTCGTGCTTCTTATTTTTCTTCTCCCACCTCCTTTTGGGATAGCATGCCAAAATTTGGCGGACTAACTCCTATATTCATACTATATTATTTAATATGTGAGATGATTTATTGATATACTTGAGATGGTAGTCGTATTTTGACACCTTCTTGTAGAATATATTGAAACATGCATATTTTTCACTGTTAATATTATATGATATAGCTTTGGAGGCTAGTAGACAGTGGTAGATTGTGTAAGATCATTACTATATATGGGACGCTATGACAGTATTATTTTGTTCTGTTTGATCATCACATTTGGCTACAGTCTGTATGCGATATTGAGTTTGACAATAATACTATACTCTGTTAGGTTAATGCCCTATGAATGCCACTCCGGAGGTTAGATTATGATATACTATTATGGCATGGGCCAGACAGTAGCCTGCGTGGTAGCGGACCACTATTGATAGGTGCTGGACATGAGGCGGCGCAGGTGAGATCTAACTACTGAGTTAGTCATTATGATTGGATATTATTACATTATTTTGTTCACTATTTAGTTGATGTGTGAGATATATGATTTACAATTTTCAGTTGTATTATAGAGATATGATAGCAGTAGGTATTTTCAGCAATTATTCGTATTATTAGCTATTCTATCATACTGCTCAGTTATTTACTATTTCTACCTCTTATAGACCATCGACATTGTTAACCATACTCACTAGACTATTGATTATGGTTCTCACGCCCTTTTTATTATTATTTTTATTTCAGAGCCTTCAACACTAGCGACTGATCGAGAAAAAAGGATTACGGATAGCTACCATCTCCTACCCTTCTTGTGTGCATAGCTGGACCACCTATCATTGTATATAGTAGACTGTACAATATTTTGAGGTTTGGAGTGGTCAAAGATGTTGTAATATTTTGAAGATTGGAGGAGTGATGATTTTATATTTACAGTGTTGCTGTAGTATATAATTGTTATTCTACTCTGATAACTGTTGTTATTAGATTTTAGAAAACTTCTTTAGACAGATTTTACTGACACTTCATATGCATAAGGTGTATCTTGATGCATACGGCGGATCTGTTAACGTAATCCGGACTTCTCTTGTAACTCGGGGCGTGACATCATTAATGACGGATACGAGACTAGTTGGCCTAGTAGCCTTACTTAATTATTGTACTTTGATCATCACAAATAATGATAATTTTAATTACTAATTGCTTCAATTGAGTTTGATTTTAATAGTACTAATCTTTGTAGAACTCAAGTTTGAGG
The DNA here is from genome assembly GCF_001540865.1 of Ananas comosus. Classification (NCBI taxonomy): domain Eukaryota; kingdom Viridiplantae; phylum Streptophyta; class Magnoliopsida; order Poales; family Bromeliaceae; genus Ananas; species Ananas comosus. Next base: position 9,726,494 of record NC_033634.1, on the reverse strand, counting down.
CCACATGGTGAAGATAGAAGAAGATTCAAGAGCTCAAGTTCAAGACAAACTATCTGCACTTCATTGGGTCAATTTGACCAAGTTGATTCTTTTGTTTCTGGCTATATTGTAAAACTAGTAATCTTATGAGTGGAGTTCAAGATGAAGGATATGAAAGGGCAAACAAGAACCAAATTGGTGTAAGTACACTTGATGCAGGGCTGTCAAACGGGCTGGGTGGCCCGTGGGCCGTCCCGACCAGGCACGGCTGCAGGTGGTGCTGGGCCATACCCAGCAGTCTACCTTTGGTTGAAACTGCTGTGTAAAAGAGATTTTTTTTTTTTTTGAAAGATAGATAGCACGCTACCCGCTTCGTTTATTTCATTTAGAAATAAACTTAGCAAGAAATGTAAATCAACTAGGATTCGAACTTGGGTCTCGAGTACCAACCAGCAAGTCCTTTGTCACTTGCTCTAGGTATGGTCGGTCTGTGTAAAAGAGAATTAGGTGTGATTTTTCTCTTAGTTCATTTAGTTAATGACCCTTGTTTCACCTATATTTTTTATTTTGTTTTTCTCTCCTTTGCAGTTGCATAAGGTTTTGCTAAGATGACGACTGTATGGTAAAATTTTGATTTAACGCTTTCATCACAAAATTCTAACAATCGGCACCGAAGCAAATATCGAATTTATAGCAATCGGTATCAAAATGGGTCGTTGATTCTCAACATTTAGTATTAGGATCCCAACAGTATAACGACTATACCTTTTTATTATGGCTATAAAAAGATAGGCTTGCGGCTTAAAATGGGACATTATTGAGCTTGAATATACTTCTTTGAGTCCTCTACTCTCTTTCTAAGCTTAAGTTATTTTTAGAGCGATTTTTTATTCTGTTGTTTACCGGAAAGCTTCTCTTTTAAGGAGAAAAAGACAAATAGAGAGGCTCCAAACTCCAAATCTCAAAATAGATTACAAGACACCTTACTACGGGACTATAAATTATTTGGTGAGCTAGTTCCGATACTATATTACCAAAAAAAATCGATATAATAAGAAATAGTCAGAATAATCTTTAACGTGTTATAAAAATATTGTTTATTCAAGGTAATAAGTTGTAAAGTAGGCCTAGACCTGTCAAAAAATTTTGATATCTAGGATAGACCTTAAACAATATTATTTACAGCTATACCATGATTATTAACAATTTTCACTAAGTTACTATAAAGGGACAATTTAAAATAGGGCTTTTTAGACTACTAAGCTTATGGAATTTTTTTTATTGTAAAAGTAGATATCCAAATATTTATTTATAAAACTAGATATGAACTGTGAATTGTCTACCACTATTAGAAAGCGGACATTCCCTACTTTCTAAAAGCGGTAAACCATTCACCGCTTTTATGTAGCTTATATATTTTCTACATCTAAACTCTGAAATGTATATAGTATTAAATTCTGAAAATAATTTTAATATTTTGAAGAATACTGTGAATGATCTACTGTATTTAGAAATCGTGCGAGCAAGGCAAAGATGGTTGAGCTCAACGTCCCCATCACTGGGGTGACCAGATCCAATGCCCTCGTCATAAACTCGCATGCCTTCCAACCCCATCTCCAACGCTGCTGCGCCTCGACTTATCACCATCGACACTGCCGAACCACAACTCTGCTGCGACTCCAACATAGTCGCGAAACTAGTATTGCGCAACGCACCACGCCCACCAACTGTTCGGTGAAATGCCCAAGATGCATTTTTCGACGGCGAATCTAACCTGCATATAGATAGAGAGCGGTGCTCTTCTCTCTATAAAAAATATGTATATATGTCACAGAAAGAGAAAGGGAACTTACTCCTCCCATTAGGAAAGAAGGAGCTTTGTTATTAAAAGGGAGGCAAGGAAGGAATTTTTCCATCTTAGTAGTCCCATGAATATAAAGGAGGCAAAGAAGGATTATCAATTTTTGTTGTCTTATACCTTCAAAGGAGGTAAAGGAGAAAAAAAAAAAATGCTCTCTTAATTCTCTTATATTGGGAGGCAAAAGAAATCATCGGATTACCGATTATTACTTTTTTGATCGTCCCTTTATTGAAAGAACAACGGAATGTTTGATTCTATCAAGAGTCGAACCCCTCGATATGGCCAAATTAGATCAAATTGAGACTTAATCATATTCAATATTTGGACGCTTTATGGTCCAAATTAAATCAAGTGATTATAATTAATTTGTGTGAGTTGATTTTTTATTATTCTGGATTGGGAATTTGAAAATTAAAGAGTGCATTGGGAATTTTAAAAGGCATTGAATTTAATCTAAGCCCAACGATTCTGAATCAGATATCTAATTTGAAGTTTATATTTTCGAAATTAAAATTTTAATCTCAAACATGTCCCAGATAAATCTGACGCTTAGCCCTAACATTCTGGACCTAAATCCAAAACCAACCACCTCAAAATAAAAAATCTCGTATGGGCCCAAGCTCACTTCAAACCCATACTCACCTCAAATTTAAACTTAGACCAAGTTTAGCGCAAACTTGAATTTGGGACCAATTCTATAGCTTGCCCAAAGAAAACATGAACCTAAGCCATACAGACCTAAATTGAGCCTGAGCCCACATCGAGAGAACTTGATACAATTCAGGCTTCAACCTGAATCCATACTATATGGACCTAAACTAGTCCATGCCTAAATCCATACTATATGAGCCTGAATTTAGTCTGTGCTTGAATCCACGGCAAAATTAAACCTTAAATTACATGAACCCACACCGAGCCCAGGCCCAGGTTTGAACACAAACCTAACCCAAACTAGACCATAAAAAAAAGGAAGTGCCCAAACTAGATCAAGCCTGAACTAAGAATTAGTCAAGGCCAATTTAGATCTTCATGAGACTTAAAGAACTACATGGATCTCCTCATATAGACTAGAACTAAATCCGAAAATCTAACCCAAACCAAAACTTGAAATCATGCTTACCAAGTCAAATCCAATCTTGAACCTAAGCCACATGGGCCAGGTACAACCTGAGTACGAAACCAAACCATATCGACCAACACTAAAGCCTAAACTCAAGTCCAAATCAAATTCCAATTGAACCTAATTCAAATTATTTGAAACACGATCCAAATTCCTTTCAACCTTTTTATATATCAATCCCTATATCTTTTCTATATTAAGTAGTTAGGGAGAAATTTTTTTTACCCAATCCTCTAGCACATTAAACTGGAATCATATTGCTACAATATGCAAACTCAATCGGATTCTAAAATATATGTTTAGAATTGATCAAACCATCTTTTTTTTTATCTTAGTATATGTGACTAAGGTAAAAATAATAAATTAGGTTTTACCTAATTAAATCCAACTAATTAGACTCTAACACATAGACTTAGAGTTTAATTTTGATTAATCCTAATATATAATTACGGATTAGTCAATACTTCACCTTATGACGAACCCAAAGTAAATATAACTAAGCTCTTATGTATAAGTTTAGGGCTTAGTTTCACTTGACTCTAAGATATAAAATTTGAGTTTGACTTAAAATATTCGAGCTCATCCCAACACATATATTTAGGATGAAGGCTTAAACTAAATACCAAGTCAAATTTCATTGGACTTTAACACATACATTTAGTGTTCAATTAACCAAATCAAACTCTAATGCATCTAATTAGAGTTTAATTTCAATTAAATCTGATTAAATCCCAATGTATACATGAAATTTAATCAATCTTTCATCTTAGGGTGAACAACGTTGAGCTCCGAAACATATAGAACCCAACCAAATCAACTTAATCATATACTTTGGGCGTCTTAGAATATATAACTAAGGTTCAATTAAAATTAAGTTCAACTGACCGTCATATCGTTAAATTAAGCACTCTCTCTTTTTATCCTCTATTTATGTATATTGGGGGTATGCCCTTGGTTAAAGCCATGTAATTGAATGATAAACTATATTATAAAATTCTTTTTTGTTCAATTCCAGTTTATTTCTCATTCAGCATTTCAGAGGTCACTTAATCGAAGGTGCCCTAATATTTAATAGGGGTAATTAACAGTAAATGCTTGCATTTATTGAAAGCCATGAATCCACAATACTTGAATCCTATTTATATATATTTAAATATTGATCCGAATCATGAATACCATCCTATGGAAAATCAAAATAGATTAACCGTGCGAGGTAAGTCATTTGTGGTCGCAGACAAATTATAGACTATCTTAATCTCTTTATTGCTTGATTGTTTATATATCGTGGTATATAATATAGTTTGCTATTATTTTTTTTATCTAATCTACTTTATTTTGTAGCTCTCTATTTTTATATTCTTAAAAATTATAACTGTTTATGCTAGTAACATAAATTTATAAAAAAAAAATTGATTTACTAGTCGAATTTTAACCCCGAATTTTTAATTGATGAACATATAATTTTCGTATAAACTGCGTATCTGAATAATTCGCAAACCTATTTTTTAAGCCGTATTTTTCAACGAATTTAAACATTAGAATACGAATTTTTTTCGTATTATACTTGTACTGAATTTTTTCCCAATTCGAATTAACTAACTATGTGTTATTTATTGTATGTTGTGATATTTCAAATAACATGTTATATTATAATTTTTAATAATTATTTAAAAAATATAGGAGCAACAAAAAAAGGAACAATATACCAGTAACCTGCTTATCCATCCGCACGCTCTTAGGCTGATATGGACAAAGATGTAGACTGTCCAAAAATTTACAAATAAATTTTATCTATGTCTATATAATCCACAAGTATAATTCAAATTTTAGAGATAAATAAGACAACTCCTTAAAAGTTTATAAATAGCTTTAAATTTTAAAATTGTACATATATCCTTCTAGACTTTCAATACCTACAAAAACATCCTTCCGTTAACTTTCGGTACTTATCCGTTAAAATTCTCTTTTTCGTGATTGCTAAGAATCACACCATAAAAAATAAAAAATAAAATAAAAAATAAAAAATTGAGCCAGATCTGCAACCCACTTTAGGTTGTGGTCCTATAACAATTCAAATCCAATGGCTACCTTTTCTTCACTTATTTTATCATTTTTTCATTTACTAAAAATTAAAAGAGATTGTAGCGCCAATATACTTGCAGATTAAGATTATAATAAATGTAGTAGTATAGTAACCCGAGCAATGCAGCGAGTTGATATTATATTAACAAAATTTTTTATTTATTATAACTTGAAAATAAATTTTTGTAAAGAATTTAAACAAACCATTTGATTTGATTTATTCTCAATAGCCATGAGATGATCATCTTAGGGTTATCCTTTTGTCAACGAATGCTCCAATTACACTCGTAGTTGAAGGATGAGCATCTACATTGATAAGTCGAGCATTGTATACGCCATTAGTCTGATGGATCTGTTTATCATAAAGAGATTTGTTGTTTCTGACATTACTTCATCTTAATTGTTATTTGAATAAAAAGATCACAACAAATTTTTGGTAAAAGTTGTATCTTGGCTCGAGTGGAGATAGCAGCTCTCTTCTGCATGTTTATGTAGAAGTCATGTCTTTGTAAGAACTTTTATATATATGTCCAACAATATCCTCTAGTACATAAATATACCCTTCGAAAGTGCAAACTCAGAAAACAAATACCTTTACCTCACTACATGTAATCTATAGAAATTGGTTTGTATTAGAAGTCCTTTATTAAGAAGTGATTTAAAAGAATAAGTATGTACATAACAAAAAGAAAGTTTCTAAAGAGCATAAATAAAAATTCAGATTTTATAAGGACCTACATAAATAGCTAATTTTGAGATTTAAATAGAATTTATAGTTGGTAGTGTTTACAACATAATTGGCCATATTGTTTCCTAAATTTTTGCAACATAAAAATTTAATTCAATTCTGCAAAATTTTCTTTGTATTTTAGTCATCTAGGTTTTCCCTTTCAATTCTAAATCTGCTTATCTAATGAATTATTTTCCAACAAAATTGGAAAGAAATTTCTACAATTGAAAGCTTTCATTCTTTTACTGCAGGACAAATTATGAAAAATATTACTGCTTACATTGGAAGGAAAAGCAAAAAGAAAGATATATATAGTAAGAGTGAGAAAGAAGAAAGAATGACTTCATATAATTAAGAAACAATTTATATAGTCGGAATATAGGTTTTGGATGCTGAGATATGCTTACCATAAAACACATAGTTGGCGATTTAACCCTTAGTAAGAATAGATTCATATATCTTATAAAATTTAAACAAAAGATGAAGAAAGACAATTAGTAATAAAGATGAAAATTATGCGTTATTCATCCAGTAGAAAATATCTAGCATCTAATAACACTATAGTATTTGAAGAAAGAAATCAACTACTATCAAAATATTAAAATTCATGGAAACAAATATATATATGATGACTTCTTGATAAACCTTGTTCAAGTTTACTCTCACTTAATACTCATCCTAAACATCTTTGTTACAGTAATATGAAACACATTACCGATCGTCCCTAAAGCTAGTGGCAAAGGACTTGGTGGTTGGTACCCGAGGCCCAAGTTCGAATCTTAGTTGATTCACATTTCCAGCTAAGTTTATTTCTAAATGAAGTAAACGAAGCGGGTAGCGTGCTACCTATCTCTCAAAAAAAAAATAGTAATATGAAACACATTAGATATAAGAGCTCTAATAAATCCAACTTCAAGCCAACTTTATAATATGATTTGAAAGAGCTATGATTTGAAAAAGTGCTACTCCAACCATTTTCATAATTTCCTTTCATTCTTTTTCTTAAATAGATAATAAAAGAAAATTAATATGAAGTCCTTCTAATATATCTCACCAAATTGGTTGCAAAAGAGATTTAAAAAAAATACTTAATCAGGATAACACAACAATATTTTCTCTAACTGTATTTAAGCATAAACATATAATAGTTATTAAAAAAATATAAGTAATAGATTGGCAAACGCGATGATGTTAGTGTCGTCCTTGTTGAGGGCGCAAAAAGCATCACAAAGGGGGCAGCCGGCGAAGGCGACAGCATTAGTGTTGTCCTTGTTGAGGACATAGGAGGCATCGCAGAGGGGGCGGCTAGCGACGGCAACAGCACCGGTGCCATTATGGTAGGACGTCCCCTACATAATAATCTTTATATAGCAACAATTCATAAAAATAAAAAAACACGTATAAAATTAAAAGAATGTCTAAAAATTTTCACTTCATCAAAAAATCAGAAATAAAAGTGCATCAAACATACCTCTGACACCCAATTTAAGGGGGTGCTATATATAATATCAATACTAACAAAAAAAGTATTAGGAGGTCTCATATCTACCAATTTTTTGTGAACAAAATTCTATTCAATTGTAATAGAATTGAAAAAAAAAAAAAAAAAAGAATGCCACTATTTCTGAACCTAACTAAAATCCAAATAATAAAACACATTAAGAAACATTCGTTCTTAATAGTGGGAGAGGACTTTGCAGCACGTGCTCGAAGCCCATTTTTGAAAACTTCCACGCCTCCTCCTCACTCCCACCATTGCCTCGAACGACGATGCCGCCATTGTTGCCTCCAGTGATGGCAACGTCGACAGCGACAACGACCCCTTCAGCGGCGACGGATGCCACGGTGTCTAGAAAAAAGGTGATAGAGAGAGACCGTCATTGACAAAGAAGAAAAAAAAAAGAAAAATAAATAAAGAGAGAGAGAGAATAGGTAGGTGCGGATGGGATGGCATAATTGGCGACAATTTTATATAGCAACAGGGAAAGAATTGGATGCATTAAGTGGAAGATCAACGGACGGGAAGGCAAAGGGTTAAAGTTCAAATTTGAAGGTGGAGAAATAGACATATTAATTAGTACTTTATGAAAAAATTAATTAGTACTTTATGGAAAAAGGAAAGGTTGCTATAAGTGAAAAAAAAAAAAAAAGAAATATTAAAAATTGGGTTCCACAGCCCACAATTAAGGATGGCTTGCCATTTGAATTTAGGTATTGAGATTAATAATAGTTTATAGATAGATACTATAGAAAGAGACAAAAAGAATGAAATAGAAAAAAGAGAGTAGGATTTAAACTAATAGAAAACCATAAGTTAAGGAAGGGGTACTTTACAAGATATTAAAAATTTAAAATGATGCATCAATTATTTTAAAACTTAAAAGAAATATATCAGTTATTTGTATGCTTTTAAAGGATATGCTAATATTTATCCCTTAATTTGACTATCTGAACTTGGGCAACCAGATCTCTAAAATCAACTAGTGATACCCAAATTATAATTAATGATTTAACACTATATCCAACAACCATTAATAAGGACTTGTTTGAATGTCAGAATAAGCTACCTTTTTTATTTAATTAGAAGGCGGGAGTTTAATGTTTTACTCTTTAAAAGAAAATGTTCGTGATATAATATAATAGTATATTTTATCCACAGAATATGTTATTTTATTTTAAACATTGTGTAGAGCTACTGTTCTTCCGGAAGCATAAAAGAGTTTATGCTTCCAACTTCTTGACCCTTGAATAGGATGACCCTTGAATAGGATGATAGTGATCCCTCATAAGGTTTAATGGTCATTCTAGAAAAATAATATTAATTCAAGGACTAGAATTAGTCAAAATGATTAATCCAAGGGTTAAAAATTTAAAAGCATAACATGAGTGGTGCTTCCGAAAGTACAAATAGTCAAACTTCTAAATGTTCGACCACATTTCTAGCTTCCAATTATAATAAAAAATTCTCATACTGAATGGGATATCACTGGATAACCTATTGCGATATCCAAATAAGGCCTATGCTGCTATGTTATACTATCCAAATAAGTGACAACAATTTTGTTAACAACACCATCCAAACAAATGCATGAATTAAGTGAACCACCATATAAACATATTAAGACTCCAAAAGGGAACTATCCATAAATGGATGCTACTATTAAGTGCAATGGATGCTGAGTTCTAATACATGCACATAAAAAAGAAAGCATGTACACTGAGAAATTTTAAGGTAATGAATTTACCTCCTGTTGTATGCAACTTCCACCCAAACAAAATCCCACTTCAGGCATGTTTCTTTCTATCAGAACATACTATTTACAACTTTCAAAGAAACCTGAACCAAAACTGAGGCGAGTTACCGCATTTACAGTAAAAGAAAACCATCTGAAAACCAAACCCTTGACTCAATAGTGCTGACATGCAGATCAAGCATCTTCTTTACTGCTTCTTTTTTGTAAACTTCTGTACTCCAAAGCATTTTTACCCGAATTTCTCTTTTCCGCGTAATTTTCTCTTTGAGGCGACGACCTTTTTGATGTTGAATACCCATCTCAACACAGATGACAGCATCCGCCATCCCTTATACGATTTTCCGCTGTGGGTCGTTGTCTTTCGCGTTGACATCGCGATGAATCCCGTGACCGCAGCTCCTATATCGGCCGTGTCGAAAGCGGGAATACCCGAATCGATAAAATGGCCCCAGCTGTCGTCGCCAAGAAATGGTTGGCCGCTACACTCGCTAGTATTGTCAATAGTGTTGTAGACGAGAGAACTGTGAAATCTTTCCATGTCGCCCCTAGACTCTTCTGCACTTACCATGATTGGCGATGTACAATCGTCGAATATCCTCGTCGCTCCGATGGAGAAAATGTCTGGTGAGAGCATGCTCGAACGGCTCAAATCAAAGCAATCAGCCTCGACCACCGGGGATGAAAAGCCAGAGATGGCACCAGGAGACTCTGTCGCCGACTGAAATGAATGCAAATGTTTACCCAAGAGGTCCCGAGCATCGCAGGCTAACACGCTGCTCCAGTGTTGATATGCTAGTTTTACGACCACACGCGCTTCTTCCTGAATAGGTGTAAATAAATTAAATCGATTCATAAGAAACAAGCTGCTCCTTAGGAGTCGAAAAAGAAAAATAAGAATGAATTATTATTATCACTATCACTATAATCAACGTGATCAGGGCACAAAGATGTTTCTCGCACCTTCTCCTTATCTTCGAGATCCCGGATCGGGAGAAATCGCTGGTCACAAACTAATCCCATCACCTCTCCGACGACATTGAAAACGACACCGGATTTATTTTCACCGTCAGGGTGATAGTAGATATGCAACTGCTCGGTGAGAACGCAGGTCCTTGCATGTTCCACGGTGGCCTCCCACATTTTTGCCGACATGCCGCTGCCTAATATCTGCATAACTTGTGCACACGAGCAACAACCATGATTAATTTTTAATAATGACAGGGTAGATAAACTGCTAAGATGTCATGCAAAAAACAAAAAGAGAGAGAGAGAGAGAGAGAACAAGTAAATTGCACTACTAGTCCCTGAACTAGCCAAGTTTCAATTTGGTCCTCAAAATTTTTAAGTTAGGAATTCGAGGCCCAAAAAGGAACATCAATTTTACACTTCCTTAATGATTAAATTGGCCGATCAGCATAAGCTTGGCAACTTTGCAGAGTTTTAAATCAGATCTGAATTCGCAGGTTATAATACAACGCGAGACTACAAGTTGCCATTAAGTTGCTAATTTCTAGGAACTGAAGAAGACGATACACAAATAAATGATGAAGAGAAGTGCTAATACATTTCGAAGTCTTGTAGCGTCGAGGGAAAGTAAGGTGAGGAAGTCTTTGACAGTATTAATGTTCTCACAAGCCAATCGTTTGTGGAAAGCGCCGTCTTTGCCGATCTTCTCTAAGCGCCAAACCTCGTCTACCAGGGAGGGAGGATGATGCTTCTTGTACACTGCAAAAGGGGAACAAAGAAAAAAAAAAAAAGAGGAAAAAAGAAAACAGCTGAGACACTAGGATATATAAATATAATCAAAAAATCTGATTTATGCAATTAAAAAATGCACGTAAAAACCATTACTAATGTTTTTTTTTTTTTTTGAGAGATAGGCAGCACGCTACCCGCTTCATTTATTTCATTTAGAAAAACCATTACTAATGTTAAAAAGTAAAAAAAAAATCTTGACTACACAAGTAAAGACAAATAAAGGATTAAAAAAAAAGAAAGGAAAGAAATCCCTTGTGGTTTAATAATTAATAGTATAGTTGGTAATGCAAACAAAATATGGCATCGGTTAATTTCTCATCTGTAAGGTATACCCCAAAACGAACTTAGTTCATAAAACTTACCCGAATTCCAATTTTCCTAATCCTACTATAATACTAGGTATAGTGCTGCAACTTTCGACTAGGAACTGAAAAGTACTAATCAATCTAATGTAATTCCCCTTGATCCTCTCTAGCAACCCAGCAATTCACTTGCTGAGGATGGCTGGATTGGAGATGATGGAAATGGGAATTGAGACTTAATTCCGGATCCAATTAACAACCCTATGATGACTGGAGCTGAGGGATGGCTAATTGGAGATTATGGAATCAGGAGGCTGTGAGCTACAGACTGGGAAGAGAAGGGAGAGAAGGAGATAGGGAAGAAGGGAGGAAGGGAGAAGGAGAGGGGAAGGAGAGGAGAAGAGAGAATTGGGTTATTAATTTCTTAAACGTGTCCCTTACAATTTCTCTACTGTCTATTTATACCTCTATTACAGTATTAGACTAATATGCAAAGTTGAATAATAACAGGAGCAAAACTACTAGAGTTAATAATGCAGAATGGGCTTCTTAGGCCTCCTCTTATCTTTGGACTGAATTGCATGGCCATCGGACCCCTGAAGATGGCTCCAGAAAGCACCCTTGGGTTAATGGTGCTTAACCATTGCCCACTTCACTTAATGGACCCCGCGAACTCGACAACCAGATCCACCCGCCGCCTCTCACTTCGACTACTACTCAGATTCTCTCCCCCCATTCTTCTTCTCAACCCTAACCCTCTACTTGTCCTGCTATTACACTACTCCCTCCTTGGAAACGATCCTTGTCCTCAAGGATCGAAAGCCAGAAACTACGATTTGAGGAACCAGTAGTCTTCCCATGTCGCACAATCCTCTGGTAGGTTGCTCTATTTCACCAGTACTTGCGTCGTGGCGCGATTTCCCCACCGGCTCACATGGCGGACTAGCGGTCGAGGATCCCTTCTGGCTCGGCCAGCAGTTGACCCTCCTCACCCACCAAGGGCATTATTGGGGTGGTCGATGGGCTGCGCTTGAGGAGAGACACATGGAAGACTAGGTGGACTTTTGATCCTTCCGGTAGCCACGGGCGGTAAGCCTCCGAGCCGATCTTCTCTAATATCTCAAAAGGATCAAAGTAGCACGATAAAAGTTTTAAGTTTTTGCGCACCGCCACAATAAGTTGCCGGTAAGGTTGTAATTTGAGATAAACAAAATCCCCAACTTGGAATTCACGGTCCACCTTGTGCCGGTCAGCAAATTGCTCCATCCGGTGTTGTGCTTTATAGAGGTTGTCCTTCAGTTCCCTGTTCAGCTTCCCTCTTTTGCGCCCCCATTCTTGTACCCAGTCAGTCGTGCTCAGACCCAGGTTGGCCGCTAAATAGTTCGATGGTGGCTGGCCATACAGCACTTGGTAGGGTGTGGTGCCTAGCGAAGTATGGAAATTGGTATTATACCACCACTCAGCGTGCGTCAGCCATCTGAGCCACCGACGAGGTTGTTGAAAACTCAAACACCTCAAGTATGTCTCCAAGCACTTATTTAGTCGTTTCGTTTGTCCGTCAGACAGCAGGTGGTAGGCCGATCCCATATGTAGTCTCGTCTCTAGCATACGAAAAAAATTTTGCCACACCTGACTGGTGAAGATCCTATACCTGTCAAAGACGATATTTTCCAGCAACCCATGGAGTCGGTATACCGTGTCGAAGAAAGCCCTGGCCACATTCGATGCGGTATAGGGATGCGTCAAGGGGATGAAATAGGCATATTTGGTGAACCTGTTGACAACCACCATTATCGAGTCTTTACCTTCAGATTTCGGCAATCCTTTGATGAAATTCATGCTCACATCCTTCCAGATCTGATCCAGAACTAGCAAGGGCTAGAGCAACCCTGCGTATAGTTGGGTTTCCACCTTGGTCAAGATGCACACTGCGCACTGCTGCACTTTTTTTTTCACGTCTAACTTCAACCTAGCCAAAAGAACACCTATTTAATTCTCTTATAATGTGTCGTTGCCTGGAGTGCCCTCCCAGAGGTGAGTCGTGTATTTGAATCATTATCCTTTGTCACGCTTCACGTCCTCCACCAATATATAGCTTGTAGTGCACTAGATTTTACTATATATGCAAGTGTAAATAAAAATAGTGTGAGATACTATTTGTATTGGACTTAGAGAAGTAAAAGATAAGTCGGAAATGACTTGTGCTGAAATTAAAATAAAAATATGTGATTTAGAATTTTCTGTAACGAACGAGACATATTTCAGCTGAAATTTTCAATATCAGAAAATTATAAAAATTTGAGAATAGGTCGAAACTATTTTTCTGATGCCAGATTTAAAGTTTAATGTCATTCCGACATTCGAGAAATGAAAACGGAGCCTAACAGTAATCTGTTAAAGATTCTAATCGGTAGAGCTTTCGGTGACAAAAAATAATTCAAAACTAAAAAGTGAAGATAAATTACATCTAATTGACTTTAGTTGAGTCTGTACGTCAAATTTGAGCGCAAACGGACATTCAGAATGGCTCCAATCGGACGTATCAGATTTGAACTAGACTAAACTGTGAGTTATAATAGGTGCATGGGGTTCCTGCAAATTTGGCCAACCTATTTCTTCTTCCCTCACAGCCAGCCATCTTTCATTCACTCTCTCACACATGCACACATGAGAGAAAGGAGGAGAGGGTTCTCTCTTTCTCTCTAGCTCACACTCTCTTTCCCTCTCTTGTAATTTCTCCATTAAAGAGGAGATTTGGAAGAGATCAAGTTAGAAGAAGAAGATCAAGCTCAAAAACAAGCGAAGAGACTTAAAGAGCAAGTTGGCCATGGTGATTTTTTTTGTGATTTAAGTTAGGATTTGGATTAAATCCTTTAAAAATCAGATATTTGAGATCCTTAGGTGTTTCTAAACTAGTTTAATTAAAGGGTTCACTATGATTTTGGGTGTTCTTGAGGATTTGAAAACCTAGGGCATGGAATTGAGGTTTTTGTCCCTAAGAAAGTTGGAATCAAATTGATCTTATAAATCTCTAATTGAAGGTTAGGGAAACGCTAGACAACATTAATTAGGGAAACAGCGAGGGCTCGGCGATCGATTGAAAGAATCAAGCCCTAATTGAAGGTTAGGGAAACGCTAGACAACATTAATTAGGGAAACAGCGAGGGCTCGGCGATCGATTGAAAGAATCAAGCCGATTTTGAAGATTTCGTTCGTTAGGCTTTAAACATGCCAAATCCAAGTCGAAAAGTCAAATTGCTTGGAAATCTCAGCGATTGGTAATTAACTAAGGTGCGTGATTCTCTATGAAATGGTTGGATTTCTCTCCATGTCTCACTCTATTTATTGCATATATGTATATATGTGGGATTGTGTTTGTTAGGGTTCAAGTTATTCTTTTCCAAGTGAATTGCATGCTTCCCAAGTTAATAAGCAGACAATTGTAGTTGAGAACTTTATACTTCGGATACATGAGTATAGTGACATGTGAACCCTTGTGATTAGGGATGTAATGTGAGCCGTGCCGGCCTTCGGGCCAAAACGGGCTAGGGTCCGGTCCGGCCAAACCCGGATTTAATTTCGGGCCGGGCCGGGCAGGGCCCAAGTTCTCTACCCTCTGGCGCGGCACGGCCCTTTGGCCCGGAAGACACGGGCTATGCCCGGCCGGCCTACCTAAGTATTTATTTTTAAAATTTTTAAAAAACATTTAGTATGAAATTTAAAAATATAAATAATAAATATTTTTATTTAAATTAATATTTTGATTAAAACATTAAAAAATTATAAAAATAATTATACTAAATATTTTTAAAAAAAATAAATTTGTATTATTTATTTTTTTAAAAAAATGTAATAGATTTTTGGTCCATTGGACCAAAAGTCCTCCCGGGAGGAAAGCTCCTGGGGAGGAGAAGGAGCCCAAGGCAAATTGCCTTGGGCCATGGGGTGCGGGCCAGGCTGGCCCGGCTGGCACGGCCCAAGCGGGCCATGCAACATCATTGTGAGTGTTAAACATGATCCCAGTGATGAAACTATGGATTGGGTGCAGTCTATTGTACAAGTAGAGAACAAGGACATTGTGTGTCAAGATTGTACAAGTAGCATGCTCTAGGTATTTCGTCATAGCTGCATATACCAAGAGAAATTGCATGTTTAGCCATGTACATATAGTGTGATACTAGTATGTTGTCGTCGATGCACATGACTTGAGATAAGCATGTTAGGGATTGATAGATATCGGGATAGTGTTACAATGTTTAGTGGTGAGTTCTCAGGATGAGAGAACTGGATCATACTCGCATAGTCTGTTATAACTTGTGAAGGTCGCAACTCTACAAGCAGTAAACTCCGGAGTGTCACGCGTACGGGGATTGGGTCGCATTCTCGCCTCCCCGGCAGACGGCCAAGGTGGGTGGTTGGGTCGCTTTCTCGCCTCCCCACTTGGCTTAGAGATGTGAGTCGGGCTCAACCGTTGGTGAGCTGGTGCGATTGGGTCAGGAGGTAAAGAGGCATCAAGTTGATCATAGGTAATGGACCTCGTTGCATGTTGCAAAGGCATAATAGCGGCCATTTGCTTCAGTGTATGTATTAGGTGGTAGTGGACTACGTAGAAAGCCAAGGTAGGTGATTAGGTCGCTTTATCACCTCCCCAGATGGCTATGTTGTGAGTTAGGCTCGACCTTATGATGAGCCATCCTGATTTGGTCAGAGGTAAGTAGAAGGATAGTATAAGCATATTTTGTAACGTATTGAAACCCCGATAGCGATTATCGAACTTTAGCCAAATTGGTTAAAGAGCCGAGAGAAATGGATAGACAAAGTCCGGTTGACATTCCAACAATGATGGAAGGGTCAAAGTCGAATCCCGAGAGTGTTAAACAAGTTTTAGCATTGCTCGGCGCGATTTAAAAGTGAATAATGCGAATGGAAATAACGAACTTTAGCCAAATTGACTAAAGTGTGCGAATGAATTAATTGGGCGAGTTCCGATTAACCTACCAACAGTGTTGGAAGGGTTAAGAATGAATTCTAGAAGTGTTGGAAAGATTTTGGCATCGATCGGCGCGAAATAGAATCGAAACGAGCCAAAAATCGAAGTCTGGGCAAAATGTACCGGTACAACCATCGAGTTGTCACCGGTACAGATATGTGTACCGGTACAAAATCAAAGTGTACCAGTACAAATCCTGCGAAACCGAGAGAGTTGCTCTCGGGTTTGCTCTCTGCGTGATCGTGTAACCGGTGACAGAACAAAGTGTACCGGTACACTTTGGGTCTGGCAGCAAAATGAAAATTGCTGCAAATAAGAATAAGTGGAGGGATTTTTGGTAATTGTAGCACCTTATATATAACCCCAACACTCCTCTCTCCCTCTCCCACAGCCACAACACACCTCCTCTCTCATTTCTCTCTTTCTCTCTCTAGAACTCCCCCCAAAGAGCAAAAAGGAGTTGGAGAAGGGATTGAAGGTGGATTTTGGAGGCTTTGGAGGCTTGGGATCTCTCCAACAAGAAGGACCTTGGAGAGCTTTGGGCCAAGGTAAGGTTTTCATGAAAACCTAGGTTAGGTTTTGGGTTATGTCCTAAAAAAACTAGGTTTTGATCTTCTAATGGGTATAGAAACCTAGTAATGGCTTAAACACATGAAAACCCTAGTTTTCTTCATGTGCTCTAATGGTGAATTTTTAGGATTTACATTCTAAGCCATAGAATTGGTTTAGATGGTTCTAGATGAACTCCTAGATATTGGACAAGCTCTCTTTTGCTTGTTTTAGAGATCAAAACCTCGGATTTTGCAAATGGTGACATTAGGGCACCCAATTTGGGGCTTTTGCCTCCGAGTGTTTTTAAGGCAAATTGACCTTATAGAAACCTAATTAGGGGTATTCTCGGCGCATGGAACAACTCCGTTTGACGTTACGAAAAGGTTTAAGTGGAGTTATTGAGAAAAAACCTAATTTGGCTTCGTTTTGCCCCAGGTAAAAAAGTAAAGCTTCAAAAATTCCAAGAAATTCATCGTAGCATCCCTACAACCGTCTAAGGTGGGTGGTGCATTCCAAGGACCTCGAAATTCCTTTTATGTCTAAAGTGTCATATTTGAGCATATGTATGTATTTGAGCATATTGCATAGTAGTGTAATTGTAAGCTTCTTTTGCATGTTGTGAGTTCAAATGCATGTAAAATACTTGTAAGAATGTGAGAATTTTATTTACCTTATGTATGCATGAGAAATGACAAGAACTTAGTATCTTTAGAGAACAAAAGTGACATGTTGACATAATTATAGGGAGTGACATCAACGAGTCAAGATATGCTAGAGTGGACACTTAGAAAATAAGTGTGGCATCAATGAATGAGTACAAGAACAAGCAGTGTATATGACACTAGTAAAGGTTAAAAATGCAAGTAAATAGAGGTAGCGACATTATGACATAACAACCTTAGAGTTAAGGGTCATATGTGCATTGTTCTCCTTATACTTAAGGAATGGATTGGACTTGACATCCTTAAAGTTAAGGATGGGATCATACTCACCTGTAAGTCCTTACTCGAGGGTGGTAGCTCCCCCTCGTGCGATGTGCTCCGGAGTTGTCATCACTGGGTCGTAGCGAGTATCTCCCCAGAGGACGGTCTCGTCGGGTGTAGTGGGTATCTCCCCGATATTAAGGATTTGGTTGGTGAGTCGTTGAGGGCGAAACCTACCGGTTAGCCAAGAGATTGGGTAATAAAATTGTGATCTTGCATTCAACATGAGCATACTATTGAGCATTACATTTATTATTGTTCAGGCATATTAGCTGCATTTGTATAGTTTGGTTACTATCTATATCTCTTTTCTTCTATTATGCCTGATTTAAACCTAGTAGGAAAGTCGGCGTGGTTGGTTGCCGAACCCACTGAGAACTTTGTTGTAGTTCTCACACTCCATTTTCCACAGAGCCCAAACCGAACGAGCCGGTGGATGATCGCGGTAAGGGCATCGCGCCCTAGATAGAGACCACCCGAGTTGGTTTCACATTTTGGTTTAGTTGCATACCCTTTAGTTATCATCTTTTGTATTTTGATGATTTTAGTGTTATGAACATGTTAAATGAATGATGTAAAAGATAATTTATATTTCAATACAAGAATATTTATTTTGAGATCATGTGATGTAAAGAGAAGAAATAAAGCAAAAATGTAAATGAATTCCTAAGTGTAGTTTATTACTTTTACTATTGGCTATTGCTTGCCCTCGTGCAAGCCATTGTGTATACTTCCGCTTATGCAAATTTTTATTCTATTGATACTTATTGTTGAGCCTTGGGCGGACAGGGGAGGCTCTGTCCATTCGGCATCTGTTCGACGCTCTCGAACCGGCCAAAAGGATCGGGCTCGGACCGTGACATATTTGGTCTTGGGCCTCATTTCATTATGTAAAGGCATAGTAGTGTTTATTCCAGTTTATGCATAATATATTTGTTTACTACTTCTTGGTTATTGTATTTACTTATGCCTTGATTAGACCTAGTGGGAAAGTCGCCTAGGTCAGTGGCTGGACCCACTGGAAACTTCTTTTAGTTCTCACCTCCTGTTTTGCAACCACGAGCGGAGTGGCATTGGACCGAGGTGTGGGCATTGTGCCCTAGGTAACAGGGTCGCCAAGTTTAGGTCACCCTATGTACAAGCAAATAAGTGTAAAGGTATTTCGAAAAGAAGAATATATTAGAGAGCAAAAGCTATATTTTGAGGAAAAGGCATATAATATGTATTAAATTTGAGAATTGTATGTGAAAATGTGAATGTTCCAATATAGTAAGAGTTAGATTTAGATTCTTGCTTTTGTGATATGCCCTCATGCGAAACTGTGTAATGTTGTTTTTCCTGAGTGAAATTCAATGTATTGGTTTTATTTACGCCTTGTGGCAAGGTTTAAAGTGCCGTGGCACGGGGGCGTACCGTTATGTCCCTGGCACGGTACGGCACAGGCACGCTTGCGTGCCGACACGTGGCACGCTTGCGTGCCGATAGATACGCGTGACCTACTACTGGCATGCTTTGGCACGAACTTATTTCAGTTTTTTTTGTTCTAATAAACTCTTATAATGCTATTTTGAAAGATTTAAATAAATAATTATGAATATTTATTATATATACCTTACTACACTCATCAATTAATATGCATGTAAGCTTTTTATAAATAAAATACAACTATACCTGATGTAGAATAGAAATTAAAATACAATAATAAAATTCACAAGTACAATAATTATTTAAATTTACATCTTTATATAGAAATGACTGCTTAATTCGACATATATCGTCACGCTTGATCATATGGCGTATTGTCATCTGCAGATACAAGATTTATTTGACAATATTGATATAAGTATTGCTGGTATTGTGAGAAAGTCATATATTCCAGATATTACATCTATATTTTATTTTTTTATTCTTTTTAAAAATATCTGATCAAAATTTGTTTAGGATATCGATTTTTGTACCCTTGATTCACCGAAAGCTTCGCGGTACGACAATTTTTGACAAAATATTTTGCGAAGAAAAAATGGATGTCTGTGGTGGAAGCGGAGGGCTCGGACCGACAGGCCCGAGCCCATAGCCCACCACTGACATCCGAGGGGGTTGCGGGTGTCGGCCCAAGCCCGTAGCCCACCACTGACATCCGAGGGGGGTGCAAGGGGTTTCGCCCCCCGCGGTATGGATCAGATATGTCAATTAAAAATTTGCTACAATATAGAAGTTAAAAAAAAAAGGTATCCGCCAAAAAGCAAAATAAAAGTTGAAAAAATGACAATAAAGTGAAAAAAAAAAGACTATATGTGGCCTGAGAAGGGAGCTCGATACCCCAGAGAACAAAACAAAAAAGAAAAAGCCAAAAAAATAATAATAATAAAGAGGAAGCAGCGGCACGCGGCACAGTGCCGCGGCACATGGCCGCGTGCCGCTTTGTCTCGAGCGGCACGGGCCATGTGCCGCGACACCCAAGGGGGGTTCGAGACTCCCCCTGTATCGTGCCCCCTTCTTGGGGGCACCATACGGCACGCCCCGTGCCGTACGGCACGGGGCGGCACTTTGAACCTTGCTTGTGGGTCTGTGCACGCGCCCGCATTGCCTTCGCTGTGCAACGGGGCGAGGCGTGACATAGCCTCCCCTTGTACCTCAATAGTTCCTAAGTATAGGTGCATGGGCCCTCGGGTCTGAGGTTACACTCATCATCCTTGTAACTGTCAATTACTTCAGTCACCTAAAGTGGAATGGCGGCTGATATGGCACGACTGTGTCCTTCCTCTAAATTCCTTCTAGAGAGTGCATCGGCTGCCTTGTTCTCCTTCCCTTTCCGATACTAGATAGTGTAATCCAATCTCATTAGCTTGAGTATCCCTTTTGGCTGGATCGCCGTGGTTATCTTTTGCTCTAGCAAATATTTTAAGCTTTCGTGATCGGTCTTAATGACAAACTGTTTCGGACATAGGTAATGCCTCCATATGGAGACGGCCATCAGTATTGCGATAAACTCCTTCTCATAAGTCGATAGCCTCATATTCTTCTTGCAGATCCCTTTACTAAGGTATGCAAGTGGTTTTCCTTCTTGTGTCAAAACTGCCCCGACACCCTACTCACATGCATAGACTTCAATAGTGAATGGCTTCGAGTAGTCTGGCATTGCTAGAACTAGAGCCTCTGTCATGGCTCTTTTTAATCTTTCAAATGCAGCCTGTGCGAGCCTGTGCTTCTACTGACCAATTAAAGCGATCTATCTGTGATAATACCCAGTTAATCCTAGCAATCCTCGCAGCCCCTTGATGGATTTTGGAATTGGCCATCGCAACAGCGCCTTAATCTTAGCCAGATCTATGGACACTCCTTGAGCTATGATAATGTATCCCAAACAATCCACTTGTTGTTGCCCAAAAAAACACTTCGTTCTTTTTTGCATATAGTTGATTAGCTCTTAGGATGCTCAACAGTCTCCAGGTGGTTAGTGTGCTCCTCTAGGGATCTACTATATACTAATATCTCATCAAAAAAATACTAATACATACCTTCTGATCTAAGTTGCGAATACTTCATTCATAAGAGCTTGGAATGTGGCCGGAGCATTTGTGAGCCCGAAGGGCATAACCTGGAACTCGTAGTGCCCAAGATGAGTTTGAAATGTTGTTTTGGGTACGTCGTAAGGATGCATTCGGATTTGATGATACCCTGACAGCAGATCGATCTTGGAGAAGTACTTGACCCTCCTAGCTCGTCCAGTAAGTCATCTATAATTGGAATGGGGTACTTGTCCTTTATAGTCAATCTATTCAACTAACAGTAATCTACACCAAAGCGCCAGCTCCCGTCCTTCTTTTTTACCAGCAATACCAATGAAGCATATGGGCTATGGCTCATTTGTATCACCTCTATTTCCAACATCTCTCTTATCAACTTCTCCATCTCATTCTTTTGTTCATGTGTATACCGATAAAATCGAATGTTAACGGGTTGCACCCCATTGATTAGTGGGATTCAGTGGCCTTGAGGTCTCGTAGGATGTAAGCCGTTAGGCTCCAGGAAAATATCCTCGAAATTCTGCAGCACCACTTGCACCTCCCTCGGTATTACTTGTTTTTGCTCTACTTCAATTGGTAATAATTGAGCTATGGCACAGCAGCTCCCTTTCTATGAATTCCCTATGCAACTGCTTGGCAGTGATCCCTTTAAGCTTGCTATTATCAGTCATTCCCTTCAAGTCTACCTGCTTCCCTTCTTTGTTGATGGTGACTGTATAGCTGCCATAGTCGAAGGTAACAGGTCCGTAGGTCTTGAGCCAGTCGATTCCAAGTATCATATTAGAGCCTTCTAGCTAAATAACCCTTAAATCTACAAAATACTTCTCCTCTTGCATTTGCCATGCAAAATTACTACATTTGAGCTTACTCTGTACTTTTTGCCCGTTTGCGACGGTCACCAACAGGGGTGATGTAGTTGTGATAGTCGCCTTCGTCTCTTTGGCCATCACAATGTCGATGAAGCTATGGGTGCTCCCTATGTCCACAAGTATAGTTAAAGTCTTTCTCTTTGCTTCTCCTTGTATTTTGATGGCGTCGTGAGTATTTTCAACATTCAATGCATGCACCGACAGCCCTAATTCTTCTTCTTCCGCTCCTTCCTCGACCACTTCCTCCATCTCTTGTAGACTATCCACATCAAAGACCCCCGTCACCTCATCTGCTGCATATATGGTGTTCATAGTATGATGTTTGCATTGGTGACCTGGGGCATACTTGTACTTGTCAGTTGTCACTATATCTGAAGCATAGGCCTGCAACCCTTCGTTGCTCAAAGAGCTGCCGATTAGGGGATGTCCTGTCGGGAGGGTACTTGTTGGGTGGATTCCTGGGAGCTTCCACTGTTCTGGTTGCTGCTGGTGAACCTATCCCTTTATAATTACCAGACTGAATGGGGCCTCATTTTGTTCTGAGCATCACTTTACTCTTCTTTATCGTTGGCTGCTGCAGTTTGGCCTATTCAAAAGCTTGTGCCAGAGTTTTTGGTTAAAGCATTTTGACTGCTGACCTTAATTCCTTCTTCGGACCACTCAAGAAGCTCGATAAGAAATATTCCGGAGTGAATTGTGACTTAGTGGTTAACAGTCTGGCCCTTAACTGCTCAAATTGCTCTTGGTACTCCTCTACTGTTCCGTATTGTACTAATTTGTTGAATTCTTCTACGACATTGAGGCCCTTCGCATCGAACCACTTACACACCTCTTCAGCAAAACTCTGCCTAGTTCACTACTCCTCGTTCGACTAAATGCCCATAGAACTAGGTATCAGCTCAGGATTCTAGATGCACCACGGCTAACTCTAGTTTCTAATATTCTTTTATGCCATAAATCTCGAAGTATCTCTCACACCTCCTTATTCAATTCCTTGGGTTTTCAGCCATGAATGTCGGAATTTCTAATTTGTGTACTAGTAACTGAGAGTGAAACCTATGCGGTATGGGGAATACAATATTATCATCTTTTGTAGTATGATTGGGTGAAGTGAGTAAGATACCTCTTTCCTCTTGGCTGATTGTTGATGGGGTGCCTTTTAGGGGTGTTTCCTGTTGGGAATTCGTCAAGATTTCCATGATTTGCTCCAGCTTCTTAGAGGAATTCGCTGCTTTCTCTGTATAAGGCTTCATAGGGGGTGTTTGCCCTAGCTTTTAAAAAGCACTTTTGGATTGAAAAGTGATTTTCAGCTCAATAGAGCGTTTGGCAATCTCATTTTTAAAATCTGATTCTGCTTTTCAGAATCAGAAAATTGATTTTGAAGGCCCAGAATCAGAAGCAGAAAAAGCTGCTTTTTGAAACCTGATTCTGATTTTGGACTAAAACATCAAATTTTTATTTTAATTTTAAGTTCAATGTTTAAATTTAAATTTAATTTTAAATTTTAATTTTCATATTCATTTTTGAATTTTTAAATTTTAACTTTTAAATTTTAAAATTTGAAAAATAGATTTCAAACTTTAAATTTTAAATTTCAAATCTCAATTTCAGATTTTAAAATTTCAATCTCAAATTTCAGTAAAAATTTAAAAGTTGAGTTAAGTTGAGATTTTAGATTTTAAAATTTAATTTTTAAATTTTAAATTACAAGTTTATCTTTAAATTAAAATTTCAAATTTTTAAAATTTAAATTTTAATATTCAAATTTTAAATTTTAAATTTAAATTTTATATTTCATAATTTATTCAAATTTCAATTTCAAATTCAACATTGAAATTCAAATTTATATTATATTTTTAAATATTAAAATTTTATATTTTAAATTTCATAATTATTTATATTTTTAAATTTAAATTTTAAATTTAAATTTAATTTTAAATTTTAAATTATATTTTTAAATTTTAAATTTTAAATTTTTAAAATTTATATTTAAATTTTAAATTTTAAATTTTTTAAATTTATATTTTAATTTAATTTTAATTTTAATTTAATTTAAAGTTTGAAATTTAAAATTTAAATTTATATTTTTAAATATTAAAATTTTATATTTTAAATTTCATAATTATTTATATTTTAAATTTATATTTATATTTTTTAATTTTTTAATTTATATTTTATATTTTATATTTCACTAATTATTTAAAATTTTAAATTATTTTTTAAATTAAAATATCAAATTTTAAATTTTGTACAATTTTGAAATTTAAAAATTTTAATTTTAATTCAAATTTAAATTTAGATTTTAAAATATTTTAAAATAAAATTTAATAAAAATATTAATTTATGCAAACATCAAAAAAAATTTGCCAAACTACTTTTCAAAATCACTTCAGAAAAATCGCTTTTATCTAAACTCAGCCAAAGACTCTACAACATTTAACCAAAATCACTTCTCCAAACCAAAATCACTTTTTGAGAAATCACTTTTTCAGAAGCTAGGCCAAACGGGCCCATAGTTGGCTTGTCCTTCAGCATGGATTGCCTCGATCCGATTACTTAATGCATTGAATTTCCTCTCGTTGCCCTTTGAAAGCTCTCGAAGCTGCTTCTTTAGCACGTGTACATGCTTGTCCAACACTTTTGAGTCGGGTGTCGTCCGCCATTGATTTGCTGACGAACCAGAATCGGTTCTCTCTCCTTGACCCAATGGTCACCCAGTTTGCTATGATTCCCAATACTCGGGAGGATCTGATAGACCCCCGCGATGAGACCTTTTGTCGAGATCCAACCGTAGTCGGTTCTCGCAGCTCGAATGTCTTGTTGCTGTGTTGTTTCAAGATTCGAGGAATCGAAATCAACGTGCAACTACACTACGCTTGCCCTCGGAATCGTGTCGCTTTGACACCATTTGTAATTCCCCTTGATCCTCTCTAACAGCCGAGCAATTCCTTTGCTGAGGATGGCTGGATTGGAGATGATGGAAATAGGAATTGAGACTTAATTCCGGATCCAATTGTCAACCCTATGATGAGTGGAGCTAAAGGATGGCTAATTAAAGATGATGGAATCAGGAGGTAGTAAGCTACGGGCTGGGAAGAGAAAGGATAGAAGGAAATAGGGAAGAAGAGATGAAGGAAGAAAGAAAGGGGAAGGAGAGAAGAAGAGAGAATTAGGTATTAATTTCTTAAAAAGTGTCCCTTACAATTTCTCTACTATCTACTTATACCTCTATTACAATATTGGACTAATATGCAAAGTTGAATAATAACAGGAGCAAAACTACTAGAGTAATAATGCAAAGTGCACTTCTTGGGCCTCCTTGTGTCTTTGGACTGGATTGCATGACCACCGGACCCCTAAAGATGGCTCCAGAAAGCACCCTTGGATTCTCGGTGCTTAATCATCGCCTACTGCACTTAATAGGCTCCGCAAACTTGACCTGATCCATTATTCAACTAAGTTGACTCGCCGCCTCTAACTTTGACTACTCCTAAGATTCTCTCCCTCCACTTGGTCGGTCTTCTTCTTCTCAGCCATGTTCCTCTACTTGTCCTACCATTACATCTAACTAATGATGGATCTCCCCATAATCTTTTTTATGTGGTTTATAAACTCAAAGAGGCCATTAACGAGGCCAAGAGTGTAGTCACCAAATGTACCCAACAACTTAATCGGGTCAGTGCAAATGCACGGAGACCCCCTCAACTAAAGGGGCCATCTTGGTATAGACCTCTAAACCGCTCCTTACAGATATCACCTGGAGTCTGCTTGTTGTGATTTGAGTTACTTCCATCAGATGAAATGAAATTCTATTAGCTAATGGACTTGTTAATTTTTAATGTTTAGGGGTCTATTTCAATATGCTTGTAGCTGAAAGGTTCTCCAGACATTTTAACCATCAGGTAGACATTAGCTATAACAGTTATATATATAAATTATAGCATAAAGGAAATGTAAACAAATGAATTTAAATTGAACACTCGATGTTTCACAATCCTGATCCTCCTGAGCTTATATAATATTTAGCCAACAAAAGTTAATTCTATGTTTTAATGAACCTTCGATATTTGGTTTTGTGGTATCAAATAAAGCCAGAATTTTCTCTATTGTTGATATTTTTATACTTATACCCAGAAATTGACTTCATCTGGCTATTCCCAATATTTGATTTTCAATGTCTATTTTTCAGAAAATAGAACCGAAAGTCTAAACATGTTCGACTTGATTTCTCCACAAAAACCATTTAACTGAAATTCACAACAGGCATAGCAATTGAACAAAAACAGATCTATGAATACACAAGCTTTAATTAGTTGAACTCTATGATATAAAAAATTAAAAAGAAAACAAAATAAAAACAAAAAAAAATACATCATATTGTGAATCCCTAATTCGGAAGGTAATTTCATCTTAGTACGTGAAATAAGTTTGGAACTACACAATTCGGAGATTTGTGATGAACTTAGATCATGCCTAATAGATATGGCATTGAACATGAAATATATATAAATTCTTCAACAACCAATATAATTAAACTTCTACTAGATCAAGGAAAGAAAACACAATTGTGATAAACATTAAAACCAACTACAAATGAAGTGGACCAAACGACTAATTACTAGAATACATATGGTCAGCAGATGAAGGAAACTGTAAGCATCTTTCCAATAACATAGGAAGTACTGGAGACGAACTATCATCCCGATGGAACAACCTTCAGTACAGCACATTTCTTGAGTGCTTTTGAACTAAATTAGAAAGTAGGAAAATTCACTAAAGCACCTGGTTCACCTTATCATTGTAAATAGTACAATGAAATAGGAATTTGAGAGAAGTACGTCAAGATATTGTTACCAACTAAATGAATAAACTCAAATGAAAGATGAACTTACATTCCCCGCGATGGTCCTTGACCATGAACGACTCAGTCTTTGCTTCTCTTACTCTGACGCCATTGAAATAACCATCTGCAGTCCTCGCACCTAACTTAAACTTCCTACTGCGTGTCCAGCTAGAGTTATCTGTGAATGATAGCTCCCCTACTACACCAATTCCTTGTTTAAGATCAACAAAAACATCTCCAGTAAGCAGTGATCGTTTTCCTTCCCTTTCCTTCACAATATTATTGCTAAATTCCTCGAATGTCCAATTATCCTCTTCATCACCTTCAAAATCACCCTCCAAAACCACTATTTCCACCTTCATCGAGGACTCCTGACCAGAGGTGATAACTTGTCCAGTCACAGCATCAACTAAAATTATCGTTATGCCAGAAGAGTCCTCCCCTTCGATCCTAGCACCAGTGAATATAGGAAGAGAAAGCTTATTCTTGAATTGCAGCTGTAAGCTTCTCGAGGTAGATGGAGATATTTCTTTCACACTTTGTCTACAAAATAAGACTCATTTAATTGTGAATAAAAAACAAAAGCACCTCCGGATATTAAATAAAAAAAAGTTGGGTCTATATCTTTCGAGCCTATCAACAAGCGGAGCTCATACCTTGTCATGCTAGACAAGTAATTTGCAAAAGCTGACTCAACTTCTTCTTTTACCTATTTAGAAAGTGAAGAGAAAATTAGAAAGCTTTTTTAACTGTAGAAAAGTCTCTACAGTTGTAGAAAGGTTCAGATTAAAAATGCAGAGAAAAAAAAAATACACCGATGAAGCAATTATTATTTTTGACTGATATTATTGACCACAGGAAAAAACAAGTACCAAATAATCTAGAATGCATTGCGTATCACTAACTGCACCATAGATCCTATACTTCAAAACGCAGGGACAATCATGTAAGTGACTGCACTTATATTGCAACTCATCGTACACAAAGAAGGTCGTTACTGTGAGAAAAATAGGCCATTGCATGCATATAGCAACAAATCATAGCTTGTTTTTGTCTTAGATTCATTGTGCATTAGATTATAGGCCATTGCATGCATATAGCATCTAGAATGCGTTTTGTTTTAGATTCATTTCCGTTCATATATTCTACTAGGCAATGAAGAATCTTCCTTATGGAAGACTATAGAAACCATATAAAAAGCAAAATATAGTATAAAGCGGATGTTTAATTCATCAAATGCATACAGTTTTACATGCAGAGAGGATACAGCATCTTACAATTCATTCCTATTTTTGGAACTAAAAGGCTATCTAAAGACTACACATAGCCCTACTTCAGCAACAAAATGTTCATTTAGAATTGTTAGGAGAACTTGTCAGGAGAACTTCTCACACAGGAAGAAAATAGATCGCATAGGACTAAAATGGAAAACTTGCCAGGAGTGCACATAACATTAAAATGTTCTGTGTTATAAGTTTAATAGAGCTAATAATATTTACAAAAAAAAACTCCCACTATCATAAACTTTCTTGGCACTTTCACAGATTGAGTAGTAACCATAGGATATGTTACATAAATTTCTTTTCCTAAACTCCAAAAAACTTTTATCACATATGGTTCATTCAACTTTGAGGGTAAGGGTAAGGCAAAAGAGAGATTGCTTACAACTTTTCGAATCAGAGGTTCTACAGCTGCGACAAACTTGTGAATGTTTTGAGTCCTCATAACTTCAGTTATTACCCTGCAAAACCATTCAAAAGATCACACCATTGAAAACCCAAAACATTACAGCTAAAAAGAAAATAAAACCAAGTTCAAATTCCAAACCACAAAGAGTATTTACACTTCAATTTTTGGTCTAGCATGAAAATCTTACACCAACTTGAAAACAGCCAACAGCCACTTGATTCCTCACCAAAAGGAAGCAAAGCCCGACTAAAAGTTCAATTCTTTTTATTGAATATATTCTATCCACATTTTCTGGGTCGTGTAATAACAGCAACAATAACAACAGTAAGGAAAAATAGCTCAGACCAGCCTAAAAGTTGCTGCAAATGCACATCAAAAACCGGATTCGAAAAGTTAAAAGAAACTTAGATAAATCATTAATTCATTTCTATCAAACATCTCACAGTAGTCTCACTTAACAATCATCAATCACATGAAAATCAATTGATTCTAACACCCCTAAATACATCTAAGCATTCAAAAAGGGAAGGAGTAGGGCCAAATCAGTATCACGCGTAATAAAAACTTGCAAAACTTAAGGTTTATATATTTTGATTGAAGTATCGATATACGGTATACGGAGACCACCTCAAATATAGGGCATTTTGAGATAAGCTCCCGAAGTTTATAATTTTCTCTTCTTCCGACCGACGCCCATCTCAACTTTCATTTATTTTGATTTCAGTTATCTTAGTAAATCAAATTAAAGATTCTGCTAAATTCATCGGTGATCGCGTCAAATTTTACAGCTCCTGCTGTATTTTCAGCTTACAAAAAGTGAGAATTCTCTTGATAATTAACAACTTATAATTACCAGAACTGTTGCATTTTTTTTTTTTTGCTCTTTTTTTAACTAATTCTTCGTCATTTGATATTCCGGCGAAAGTATTTTTCTCTTGTTGTCACAATTGTTAACTGTTTGCTGTCCTCTATACAAGTTTATTGTAGAATTCTACTTAAAAAGGTTTTTTCTTTAAAAAAAAAAAAAAAAAAAAAAAAACTCCAACAATGCCAACGGAGGCCTAATCTACGCATTTTCTTTTTTTTTCCCTCAAACTTTCTATTTTTTTTTTTAAAGTTCGGGTGATCATCTACAGTGATACACAAGACATTTTTTTTTTTTTCCCTCTCTCTGATAGCTTATAATTGGAAAATGAAAAAAAAGAAAAGCATGATAATAGGAAAGCGTACGGACCCTTGAGGGCGGGAACCTTCTGGCGCTTCTCCTCGGAGAGCCGGCGCATCCCTCCCGATCTTGGGCTCGTCCGGCTGCGCTTCTGCGACATCTCTCATGAGGGCTGGCGGCGAGAGACTTGAGACAGACAGACACCAAATATTAGAAGGAAAAAAAAAAAAAAAAAAAACCAATAAATAGGAGCTGCCTGCTGCCTCTTCTCCATTTTCTCAACCAAACACCCCCACACACTCTTCTGCCCCCTTCTCTGATATTCTTTTTTTTTTTCTTTTTTTTTTCCTTTTTTTTCCCGGCGGGGGGGGCCTGTTATTGCTTCTTTTAACTTTTTTTTGATCAGGTCGCTTTATTTACGGGAAAGGTAACCGAAAACAAAAAAAAAAAAAAAAAAAAAAAAAAAAAAAAAAAAAAAAAAAGGGATTTGGAGAGAAGATGCAGGAATTGTTGACTGCATCTGGTGCATCAATGTTTTTTAGACCCTTTTTTTGCGAAATCGTGTTGCATGCACCCAGTGCACTGTGCACCGTACTCTTAATATTTTAAGATAAAGAATTTAATTTGGTTACAATGGCTAGTGATAATATCTAAAAAAGTTCTATCTATAAATGCGCTTATGTTGAGAATTTTATTATCCAAGAATCTCTAAATTTAAGGGAATATTATTCGGTCAATAAGAACCTATGAAGATTTTTATTTGTAAGCAATGTAATTGAAGGTATCTAATTGACGATTTCTTTTTAAAAAGTTTATTCTTATTCTTGTATGTAAATATTTGATCAAATCATTATTTTTTTTCTAAATTAAACACATGCTAAATAAAAAGATTTTTTTATTGTTATTTTTATTTCCAAGCTGCTATTGAACTCTTGCTAGTCTTATATTACGAAAACTAATGGTCATTACTAAAATATCAAATAAAAACCATTTTGATGAAAAGAATGACAAAACGTATAAAATTAGTATTCTCTATTTTTTTGCTATGATGATAAAAATCATATTCGAACTGAGTCATTACGATTTGCATAATATGATATTCTTATAAAAATAAATTATTTTTTTCATAATACTTGTTTATTGTGAGAGATGCATTCTTTCCATAATTCCAAACAGAGCTAAAGAGGTCCGAAGGTTTGATCCCTATTTATGTATTCTCACAAATTGGCACTTTTTCTAGGTAATACAGATAAGATTAAAAAAAATAAAACCTAAAGAAAAAAGGGAATATACTTAGTGGATATAGACTCCATTTGGTATTGAAATATATACAAATCCTTTTCGGCTGAAAGAAGTTGGAAGAAAGATATTAGAATTAATTAGACTTTTACGTTTCTGATAGAATCACAGGAATATATGCTAACTGAATGTTAAAATTTATACAATATTACATTTTTTTATAAAAACTAACTAAACCACCAGTCCACAAATAACCCCAAAGTAAGAAAAAATTACATTTGAATTCAACTGGCTGCAGCTAGAACTATATGAATATACTCGATTGCAGCTGTTGGACATGATAATTTTAAGCAAAAAATAAGCTTACCTTCCTCTTTATTTTTAAATATAAAATAGATTTTTTTTCTTACATTGAAGATATTTACACGACCAAATATATAAAATAATGAACCTTCAAAATGAATTACTTATAGTTCTAACAAAGATATATGCATATTTAATTATACTGTATTTCTAATTATATGCAACCAAACTGTCTTTTAGAAGCATCAAGTTATTTTCGATGCTTATAAGTTTTGCGCTCTTTGATTAAATTTTTTGGCTGTTAGATCAGAAGTTAACAATAATTGCTTATGATATGACTTCCTATTGTGCATGATCCAGGAACCAAAATGTTTGATCCGATGACCAAAAAGTTGATAACATCAACGAAGGACTCACTCACGAACACAAAAGACAGAAAAAAAAAAAAAAAAAAAAAAAAAAAAAAGGTAAAGTGCACAGAGTGCGCCAGGTGCACCGGGTGCACGCAATGAATTTCTAGCAGTGGTGAGGGTGTGTGGGTCCCACCGAAAGCGCGTCGACGCGTTATGTACTGCACCCACGGCCTCCTCGCCGGGTCGTTACGACGCCCTCTCCTAGCGGCGGATCCGGTGTCCGCACAGCAACACACAGCATTCCTACTTCCCACACTCATCACCGTCCACGTGTCCCATCACGGTGGGTCCCACGGTTACTTAGTTCGACACGTGGCAGATTTTCAGCTGTTTGAGTTAGGGGTACCGAAACAAAGATTACGTTTTGCTACGGTGCGTGCAGAGTTGACCGTGAGGGATTTGGGGTGTTTGGACTCAAACAGCGTTTAAGCATGCGGAGCCAATAGGGATGGAATAAAAGGCGGGGCCCACTAATTCAAAAGAGGTTGATTGGTTGGATCCCCTTAAGTGGTGTTTGGCTGTTCTCAGGGAATCAGTGCATGACTTGCATATTTTTGATATGGTGCTTAAATTGTTGTTCGGAAAATAAAATAAAAAAGAAACGGGTAAAATTAAACTATTAGCCTCCGTTTGGTTCGGGGTTAAGGAAAAAGTAGCTATTTCAGGGATAGGGTTAAGTTCAGGGTTAAAGTGGGGTTAAAGTTTTTTTGTGTTTGGTTGGGGGTTGGAGTTAGTCTAGAATAATGAAAAATAGTGTTTGGTTGGAGTAGGTGGGATAAGAAGATAATGATTGATAAAGAAGGATAATGATTGGTTGGAGTAGGTGTGATAAGAAAGATAGTGGGTTATTATGAATATAAAATAGTGTTTGGTTGGAGTTTAGTGGGGTTAGGTGGGATTAGCTAACCCGGGATAATTTATTTGAGATGGGATTAGCTAACCCCATCCATTTTCTGGGGTGTTTGGGGATAAAATGGGGGTTAAGGGGTTATTCCACCCCTTAACCCCCAACCAAACAAGGCTTAGGCTTCGTTTTGTTTGGGGTATAAGTAAGAATTAGTTATTGTAAGAGTAGATACAAGTATAGGGATAAGAAAAATAGCATTTGGATGAAAATTGAATTATTTCCGAGAATAAGAAAAATAGCATTTGAATAGATAATATGAAATAAGAAAAATAATAGATAGTAGAAAATGAAGGTATCGGTGGGGATAGTTATACTAGCTTATTTTAGATACCCGATAACTACTATTCTCGAGTAAAAAATTTGTGTTTGGGTATAAAGGGGATAAAGGATTATCCCTCTCCTTATCTCCGATCCAAACGCTATCTTAGGCTTCGTTTGGTACGAATATAAATAAGAACTAGTTATTTCAGAAATAGATACAACTGTAGGTATAACAAAAGGTAAGAGTAATTTTTTGTTTGAATGAAAATAGGAGTATAAGCAGGGTAAGGTATGGGCCCGTTTGGCCTAGTTTTTAAAAAAGTGATTTCTGAAAAAGTGATTTCTGAAAAAGTAATTTTGGTTTGGAGAAATGATTTTGGTTAAAAGCTGTAGAGCGTTTGGCTGAGTTTAGATAAAATCGATTTTTCTGAAATGATTTTGAAAAGCTGTTCGGCAAAAAAATTTTGATGTTCACATAAATTAATATTTTTATTAAATTTCATTTTAAAATTATTTAAAATCTAAATTTAAATTTCAATTAAAATTAAAATTTTTCAATTTCAAAATTGTACAAAATTTAGGATTTGATATTTTAATTTAAACATACTTTAAAATTTTAAAAATTTAAAATTTAATAATTTTAAATTTTAAATTTTAAAAATTTAAAATTTAAAATATAAAAATTTTAAATTTACAATAATTATGAAATTTAAAATATAAATTTTAAAATTTAAAAATTTAAATTTAAATTTAAAAATATAAATAATTATGAAATTCAATATAAAATTTTAATATTTAAAAATATAAATTTAAATTTTAAATTTCAAAGATGAAATTTGAAATTTGAAATTTGAAATTTGAAATAATTATGAAATTGTCACGCCCCGGATTACACGTTTCTCCGGGCACGCCAACAGACCCGCCGTATACGAAGGAATTTTTCCTGTATACGAAGCGAAGCTGTACTGAAACTGTAATCAAACAACACTACAACCAGTAGTATAGAGCTGCTAGAAAGAAAAAGAATAGGTAAAACAAAAGCGCATTCCATATACATACATAGTATCCAGGTACAAAAAGGACTCGTCTCAACGAGTTATAACATCTGTATGTACATGAACTCAAACAAAAGTAACACTACTTGTAACAGGGATCCTCTATCTCAGCAACTCGTCGGGTAGGGCTCTAACTCGCAACGCCCTTGCCACGATCAGCCTCAGAAGATGCAGCAGCCGGAACCGATGGCTCTGCAAAAGAAGGGTAATAACTGGGCGTGAGAACTATTGTAAAAACAAGAAGTCCTCAGTGGGTACCGCCCTCAACATCGTCGGTCAACCCACCAAGTCTACAGAAGGAAGTAAAGATAGTAGGAAAAGCTGAAAAACAATCTACAGCTACATGTTACTACACTATCATGCTCTACACTAACCAACTGTAGTAAAAGTAAATTCTAACCCAATCTCACTAGGGACTATGATACACCCGTCCCGCCTGTCGAAGCTACACTAACAACCACCACGCTGGGTAGTTAGTGGAGAGCAAGTCCAACCAGGACACAACGACACCAACGCAAAAGCACTAAGCCCGACTCCGGTGTGGCACTCGTGGGCGCGACCCAAACGAGTATGCAAGCGTATCTCTGTGAAGCTCAATCAGGCTCTCGCAGGCTAAAGTCAAGAAACAGGGTCCAACTGGTCTAACAACCAACAAGTCACGTGCCCTCTGCACAATCTGATGCCAACTCGGAAAACTGGGTCCACCGTCAATCCCGACGGCACTGAACAATCCGGAACAATCTGAGCACTACTGTAAAAATACTCTCGGCATCCCAGCATGAGCATAACAGAAATCTAAACTACCTGGGGTATCCACCACGCCGATACTGCGGCGATACAAAATAACAACGGCTCCTAGAGCTAAATCAGGTAATTAAAGTATATGACAGGTCATAATCGCAGTTTTCTCCTAAGTCATATCCAAGTCCCACATGTGTAGTAGATACTAGCAAAAGACAAAGCTCCAATTCAGAATTTGAAGACAACAACATGAAATCTATGAATCGAGCAATCTAAAAATACTAAACAACACGATAAACACATGCCGACTATATAGCTACTTAGGAGGTAAACCGACAATTAACCTACCTCGAACGCAATCCAAATCCGGCACGACGTAGAGAACGGCGGAACCACACCCCCGCCCGACCTCCTCGCGATGCTACGACGATGAACGTACCCTCGAACGGCATCGCGGCGCGACGTCGACGACGAAACAACTCCACCCGAGCTCCTCCTCACCCGGTCCAAGCTAGAGAGAGAAAGGGAAGGGAACCAGCATAAAACTCTCCCTCAACTCCTCTCTACGCAACATATAGGCTGGGGAAAAAGGGTGACACAAACGAGGTGAGAAAAGACCAAAAAGCCCTCTTACCTACCCAGGTGTACCGGTACACGGGCATTTATACCGGTACAAAAGGCAACCCGAGAGCAGCTGCGCAGGTTCTCGCAAAGTGTACCGGTACACTTCGATGGCTGTACCAGTACAGAAAGTGTACCTGTTACAACTCGATGGTTGTACCGGTACAACAGGCAGAAAATAGCCTTTTTCCAATTTGCAATGCTCACACCCTACCCTCGCGTCACAATGAGTCCATTTAGCGTCAAATTCGCGCCAACGCGACTCTGACTTGTCCCGACACTCTCAAGAGCTGTCGACAAGCCTCAACAGCTTAACTCCAGGAATACCACAGAAATTTTAAATATAAAATTTAAAATTTGAATATTTAAAATTTAAAATTTAAAATTTAAAATTTGAATATTTAAATATTAAATTTTAAATTTTAAAATTTTAAATTTTAAAAATTTGGAATTTATAATTTCAAGATTAAAACTTGCAATTTAAAATTTAAAATTTTTAAATTTTTTAATTTAAATTTTAAAATCTAAGATGTCAAATTTTAAATTTTATCTTAAATTTTAAATTTGAAATTGAAAATTTGAAATTTTAAAATCTAAAATTTGAGATTTGAAATTTAAAATTAAAATTAAAATTTAAAGTTTGAAATCTATTTTTCAAATTTTAAAATTTAAAAGTTAAAATTTAAAAATTCAAAAATGAATCTGAAAATTAAAATTAAAATTAAAATTAAAANAGTTTGAAATCTATTTTTCAAATTTTAAAATTTAAAAGTTAAAATTTAAAAATTCAAAAATGAATCTGAAAATTAAAATTAAAATTAAAATTAAAATTAAAATTAAAATTTAAACTTTGAATTTAAAATTAAAATAAAAATATGAAGTTTGAGTCTAAAATCAGAATCAGATTTCAAGAAGCAGCTTTTTTCTGCTTCTGATTCTGGGCGTTCAAAATCAGTTTTCTGATTCTGAAAAGTAAAATCAGATTTTAAAAATGAGGTTGCCCAATGCTCTATTAAGCCAAAAATTACTTGTCAACGCAAAAGCACTTTTTAAAAGTTAGGCCAAACACCCCATAGTGTTTGGATGGTTTTTGGGATAAGAAGATAGTGGTTTTTGAAATTTGGAAATACCGAAATTGCCACTCTCTCAGATTAATAGGGAGAAAACCAATTTTGACATTTTAATTGTTTTGAGAATTAAATTATAAATTTTATCGATTAATTAATTAGAAAAAATACATTTGCAAATGTAAATCGAGTATATTATTTTTTGAATTATATATGATATTTATGTAATACAACAAATAAGAGTAAATACCAATGACAGGGTTTTAAAATTTCAAAAAATTACAACAACAATACTTTTTTCCTCCGTTACATAATTAAATATTAATATTTTTTTTTCTTTATAATTTTTTGGCCAATTTCCATAAAAAATCCATTTATTTTGGGCTTTTGCAAATTCGGGCCACCTTTTTCGTTTTTGCAGATTCGGTCCGCTTTTTCGTCCGCCGGACCAAAATGCCCCTCGTATACAAAAGCCGTCCGCGTATTCCTCGACATACATATACTACCATGCCCTACGGTCTAGCGCGCATTAAATGCACCGTTTCCGCCTTACGCAATCTCGCTCATTTCTCGGAACCCGAACCACATCCGCCCCTTTATTCGCCGGCCCCACTGTTTGCTGTTCGGCTTTAAGATTTTAATACAATTTCTCAAGATAAATGACAAAAACTGCACTCCCCGCAACAGGGATAATAGTGCAACACAAAGTAGCAATGCCAGGAAAAATAGTGCAACTGCCCTTCTAACAGTGCAACTGCACTTCGGCGCTGCGCTTCCTCTTGCGGGGAACGCCGTTGTCGATTCACCTTCTTCACCAAAGGTAGTGTCTTCGTAAAGGGGAATGCATCTGAAGAACCCATATTTAAACAAAACGAATCGTCGGCTGACCAACCCGCCGGTGCCTTTTCGCCTCACTTAACCGAATATAACGTACATGTCACTTTTCGTGCCTGCCGCTAGCATTAAATGTGACAGGGATTAACAGTGCCTGCCGCTAGCATTAAATGCGACAGGGATTAACAGTGCGACGTGCACGACGATTAATAGTGAAACGTAGGGTAAAAGACTACAACTGTGATTGTAATGGTGCAATGTGGTCGACAGAATAGTTCAATGGTTTCAGGAAGCGGAGGCGTCGGAGAAGAGACCGAACAGCAAACACTGGGTGCGGAGTAGGAGGAGGCTCCACCACCTCTTTAGAGAGAGAGAGAGAGAGAGAGGGGAAAAAAATTAGAGATTTGGGAATTTGAATGTTATTATGTTTTAGGGTTATGTGCAACAGTGAAAGTCTGAAAGAGATAGTGTGTTATGTAAATTTAGAGTTGGGCTCAATTGCACGATTGTACTTGTTGGGTTTATTTTATGGGCCAACAATAATGGCCCAAATTAAATTAAAGCCTATATATAATTAAAATACATTATATATATATAATCAATAGTTTAATTTTTAAAGAATATTACCTATAATTTGATGCAACATGTCCGATAGTTAAAAATACAAAATAATTACAAAAAATGTGAGCTAGGGTGACTGCATGACCAGATGAGGGTCTGAGAGAGAGCTAGGGTGACTGCCTGACCGGGTGAGGGTCTGAGAGAGAGAGAGAGAGAGAGAGAGAGAGGGAAAAAAATTAGGAATTTAGGAATTTGAATGTTATCATGTTTTAGGGTTATGTGTAATAGTGAAAGTCTGAAAGAGAGAGTGTGTTATGTAAATTTAGAGTTGGGCTCAATTGCACGGTTGTA
>NC_033634.1:9682607-9683777 GCF_001540865.1 Ananas comosus | reverse complement strand
AACGGCCGATGTGGCACGTTTTTAAGTTCAACGGTGTAGAATTATCCAAATTACATGAAACTTTAATAGAAAATTCTACTTAGCATCAAGAGCAAGAACAATACTTCCGATTTGAAATTTGAGTCCTGTATCGCTGTTTTTTATGAGATTTTTATTTTCAGCCGTTCATTTTAAAGCTACTCGTTCACTAGGCAAACAAAGTCAAAAAATTATGAAATTTGGTTTCTAGATAGTTCCAATAGCGTAGATCATATTTAACGGAACCGATCGCCGAATTAGAAGTCTCATCATCGAAAATAACTTACAAGTACGGAGGCCTCCGTACTTTCGAAAGTATAGGAGCCTAACTATATATATATATATATATATATATATATATATATATAGAGAGAGAGAGAGAGAGAGAGAGAGAGAGAGAGAGCTGCGCCGGACAATCCAAGTAATCGTGCTACAAAGGAATGGAAGAAAATTAATAGTAGCGTTGCTATCGAAAATGCATTACAGCACCCTTAGCAACCCCTACTCACTGTTGTCCTGTAAGGACAACGCCCACTATTGCTCTGATTTATCTTACTCTTTCTGCTCTTTAGTATCCGAAAGCCCTTCTTCGAAAGACTTTCGACTTCCTTAAAGAACTTATGTTATAAGCATTTGTTTGGTGATGAAGCATTTAGTGTAACGATTCAATCCGCTAGCAACAATAACTCTCCATTCTGATCTTAGCATCCTGACCTAGCTTAGCCTGTCACCTTATGATTCCAACTCTGGCTCAACCAAGACTTATCTCACACTTCCGACTGGTGATTGCCTCTGATACCAAATATAACGACCCGACTCGTTAGCAACAATAACTTGTTGAGTCCAAATCATCGGCCCAAAGAGTTTAAGCCTAATCTATTACTATATATAAAAGTAGAACCCTTAATGAACCTTATGTGAGAAGCTGACACGTTACTTTCTATATGCTTGCCACGTGTCAAACTCAAATATGGATATTTGGTTACGAATGGATATTTGGTTACGAATTATTTGAAATTATTGGTTTAATTAATTATTTAAAATTATTGGTTGCAAAATACGTAATAATCTGTTGCGAATTATTTTTTCGTGGTGGAAATAATCTGTTGCAAACTCAAATTTCGTATTGGCAGATAATTAATTATTTAAAAA